>NC_057388.1:62563833-62863833 GCF_019320065.1 Cervus canadensis | reverse complement strand
GAGAGGGTGTGGAGAAAAGGGACCCTCTTACACTGTTGGTGGGAATGCAAACTAGTACAGCCGCTATGGAAAACAGTGTGGAGATTTCTTAAAAAATTGGAAATAGAACTGCCATATGACCCAGCAATCCCACTTCTGGGCATACACACCGAGGAAACCAGATCTGAAAGAGACACGTGCACCCCAATGTTCATCGCAGCACTGTTTATACTAGCCAGGACATGGAAGGAACCTAGATGCCCATCAGCAGACGAATGGATAAGGAAGCTATGGTACATATACACTATGGAATATTACTCAGCCATTAAAAAGAATTCATTTGAATCAGTTCTAATGAGATGGATGAAACTGGAGCCCATTATACAGAGTGAAGTAAGCCAGAAAGATAAAGAACATTACAGCATACTAACACATATATATGGAATTTAGAAAGATGGTAACGATAACCCTATATGCAAAACAGAAAAAGAGACACAGAACACAGAAGACAACTCTGTGGGAGAAGGTGAGGGTGGGATGTTTCGAAAGAATAGCATGTATATTATCTATGGTGAAACAGATCACCAGCCCAGGTGGGATGCATGGGACAAGTGCTCGGGCCTGGTGCACTGGGAAGACCCAGAGGAATCGGGTAGAGAGGGAGGTGGGAGGGGGGATCGGGATGGGGAATACATGTAACTCTATGGCTGATTCATATCAATGTAAGACAAAACCCACTGAAATGTTGTGAAGTAATTAGCCTCCAACTAATAAATAAATAAAATGTGGGGTTTTTCCATACCACCAAGCAATTTTCTCACACCTACTGAGTGTCCTACCATTCAATACTCCCTCCCTGGAGGCAGCATCAGATCCCACAGGTGAAAGGCTCAGTCCTATAAGACGGCCCCTCCCCTCTTCAGATGCCAATTACAGGTCCAATTTATCTGCTTCTGACCAACTGGCAATGTCAGAGGTTCCAAGGCTCCATCTTTGGGTTTGATTAATTAGCTAGAGTGGCTTCCAGAACTCAGAAAAGCATTTTGCTTACTAGATTACTGGTTTACTATAAAAGGAATTCAGGAACAACCAGATGGAAGAGATACACAGAGCAAGGTATGGGGACAGGGCCCGGAGACAACATGCTTTCTCCAAGAGTGCTAGTCTCTCCAGATCTCCCCCCATCCACCAACCCAGAAGCTCTCCAAATCCGTCCTTTTGGGTTCTTATGGAAGCTTCACTACATAGGCGTGATTGTTGAAATCATTAGCCATTAGTTAGTGGGTTCAATCTCCAGTCCCTTTCCCTTTTCTGGAGGTTGAAGGTAGAGGGTGGGGGACAGGGAGTGAAAGCTCCAACACTCTAATCCTGTGACTGATCCCTTTGGTAACCAGCCTTAGTGCTTAGGCTACCTAAGGGCTTTCCAAAAGTGGCCTCCTTAACATAACCAAGACATCTTGCTCACTCTCCTCACTTCGGAAATGTCAGGGGCTTTAGAAACTCTGTGACAGGAATCACAATGAAGACTATATATATAGATATTTCTTATTATAAATCACAGTATCCAAAGGTGTTAATCAAATGGATCTATAAGCTGTGATAAAGGTTTGAAGGAAAGTAAGGGTGTTGTGAGAGCTCACTGGTGAAAGAGATTGGGTGTGCATGCTAAGCCACTTCAGTTGTGTCTGACTCTTTTCAACCCTATGGACTGTAGCCCACCAGGCTCCTCTGTCCATGGGATTCTCCAGACAGGAATACTGGAGTGGGTTGCCATGCCCTCCTCCAGGGGATCTTCGTGACCCAAGGATCAAACCCACGTCTCCTTCATTGGCATGTGGGTTCTTTACTATTAGCACCAGAAATGAGGAAAGGGAGTCTTTATCTTTAGGCCTTCAACTGATTGGATGAGGCCCATTTATATTATGAAGAGCAATCTTCTTTACTTAGAGTATATGGATTTAAATAATAATTCCATCCAAAAAAAAAAAAAAAACCTCCACAGAAACATCTATGAAATTTGACCAATATATGGACGTCATGGCCTAGCTAAATTGACACATAAGACTAACCATCAAGGTCTCTATAATTCAAAACACTGCCATTGTGGATTCGGACTTCTTTTCAAAAATAAACCCTTCTTCTCTGCATATGTGGAGAATTTTTCACATCAGAAGATTGTTTTCTCAATTATGAGTTATTGCTTCCATTCTCACTGATCTTTCTTTCTCACTTAGAAACAACCATAACTCCTTAATTAGATCTCTTCACACTAATCTTTGTATTTATCATTCTTACCTCAAAGTTTTCATATCACTTTTACTTTTTCTCTTCATTCTTACTGTTTAAAGCTTTCTCTTTCAGTTACTGGTTTGATTTCCTATCTTTGAATTCTGCTCTTTGCTGCCTTAAAGAGATTTTTAATTTTTTAAAAAAAGTTTTGTTTAAACATAATCTTTTTTTAATCCTAACCAATTGAGAGCCTTTTATCTCTCCCATGCCTCACTATCCTTTTATCTTGTTCCATGCCTTCCCACATCTCTTTCACAGGGACCCTGTCAAGTAGTTTTCTGGAATTTTCTCCTGTTTCTTGTTGTTTATTATTTTCAAAGCAAGTCTGATTCAAAGATTTATCAAAAACTTGCCCCCTTTCTTTTTGCTGCACTGTGCTTCCATAGGCCCCATTTTCCACACTCGTTTATCCTTGAACTATAAGAGATCTATTCAAGTCCGTTCTTTGCCAGGGGTCAGTGTGGGGATTAACACTGGCCTTGCTCTGTGGATACAGGATGACAGCCACAGCTCCTGCCCAATTTCTCACACTTTGTATTATACACATTTATCTTGCGTAACACTTCCGGATCTCTGGCTACCTGGTGTTGTCCTGACTCTTACTATTCATCTTACAAGGTAATTAAAACCTATCTGACTGAGCGATGGCTGCCTGAGTTTTCCCCCTGGTAAAGAGTGGTTTTCTGAGTTGAAAGGCAAAGAGTAGGGATCTGACTTGAAGTGCTTTCCTGCTTCATTTTTCATGGCTGGTTTGCCGCTTCAGATAACACAGCTCCAAAGCCTTGTAGTTAGTCCATATTTTAGCCATTCTGGCAATACTGAGATTAGGAGGCTTAATTTGAGTTGTTTTCTAGGTTTTAATGGGTAATGGAGCAAGAGTGCATCATGAACTTTCAGGCATTTTTAAATCAATATCTCTTTTCCTTTGTTTTGAGAGAGGACTGTTATCTGATTTTATTATATCTGTCCTGGACCCTTCCAGCACTTTAGGAATGCCTTGCCGTCCATGGAGTTGGCAGTCACAGATTAAACATTAGTTTTCTTCAGCTTTTCTCCAATTATCTCAATACTGCCTGACACACAGAAACCTTCATTTACCTGGGGCCCAGATTTGAATCGTTGGCTGCCAGCCTGGTGTAGGGGAGCGAGGAACACAGCTACTGAACAACTGGGTCACTCCCCAGCACTCACATCCCCCTGGGGGTTTGTTGTCTGCTACTTGCTAATGTATAATGGCACCACTGCTGAAATCATTTTTTAAAACTGTATTTCTTTGTGGAGAGGAAAAAACTTATTAAGTAAGGAAGAAAAATTTAATGCTAGTTGAAATAGCCAATGATATGAAGTATGCTAAGATAATATGTAAAGGAAACATGATGAACCAAAAAAAAAAAAAAGGCACCTGCATAAGTATCTTTGTCTACAAGTCACATCTCCTTGGGGCTTTGTTGTCTGCCATAGGGACAGACAGCCCTATGTTATTAAACCATAGGGTTGCAAAGAGTCAGAAACGACTCAGCGACTGAGCATATCCTACTTAATTATGGGGGGAGGGGGGCAAATCTGTAACGGGGACTCCATTTTACATCTCGGCCCAGTAACAGTTGAATAAGAATGTAGTGCTTCCTAAGAGTAAAGCTGGTCCCAATCAGACTATTTTTCAATGGACTGACAGAACTAAAGAGGATAACTCCCAGTAAAGACCAGACCTGAGGGGCTCTGTCAGACACAGAGCAAAAGCCTTCACAAACTGCATCCAACTGCTGACTCACAAGACAGATGCTTAGAATTATGGAACTGGGAGCAAATTCACAGTGTCTCAGAGCCATTTCTTTTTATAGATGAGAAAACTCAGGGACAGAAATATTAAGGAGCTTGTTCAAGGCCACAAGACGGTTAGCCAAAGAGTTAAGACAAGAAGTCAGGCCTCCTGACCCTCACCAGGGCTTATCCCACAGCACCACGTTCATGTATAAAAAGGAAACTTTTGCTTTGTTCTACCTTTGACATTTTCATAAAATCTTTGTGTCAAACTAACAACTAATAACTTACTTCCTCTTTGCTTTAGTGAGACAGATTCTACCAGGACTGCCTTCCAACCTCAGGAAAAGTCTGTGGAAAGCAATATAAATTGCATGCACTATTTAAAGTGAGATATGGGTAGTAGAAAAAGAAATTTGGTACAAAGCTCTGAAAAGGAACGCGGGCCTAGAGCAGCACTCAGGGTGAGTCAGAGGGCGCGGCGAGAAAGCAGAAACAGAAAACTGATAATCACCCAGCCAGCCAGCCAAAAGGAACACCACAGAATCTCCATTCTTCTTGCTCAGGGACAAAGGCTAATAGGCATCTGGTGCTTGGAGGCTGGTATTTCATCCTATGTAAGGAAGAGGTCAGGAACAGAAGAGCTCAGAGCCCAGTGCTGAGAACGGCTGCGCTTCCTCCCCCTCATCACTGCAGCAACCGCAGGCAGGGATTTGTCGGTGGTCAGGATCTCCCTACATCTTACAGGGCAAAGTCCAAGCTCCTTAGCCAGCACCTAAGCCCTGCAGTCATCCAGACCTCAGCCTGGCTGGCTGATCTGTTTTCCTCTCCACAAATCCTCATTCTATTGTTTGGCTATCTCAGTGGGCCCCCACGTACACATTATCCATTCTTACTTTCACTCCCTTTGCCTAAAATTCTCATCTCTTCCCCGCCCGGTTTCCCTGCCCTTCCTAAATCTTTATGAGGAGGGGCTTTCCTTGAGCATCCTAGTACACCATGTTAGTGACTCCTGGGGTTGTGGTGACTGGTGAAGATGGATGAGCTCCCCTATGCCAGACACTGTGCTGAGTGCTTCCTCCTGGATTATCTCATTAATCTACACAACCATCCTGTGTGATAAGCATTTATTTCTTGGTGGCAAGTGAGAGAAACTCCAACTCAAGCTGGATTCATACATGGAAAGTTACTGTCTCACTTAAACGGTCCAGGGAAAGAGATGGCTCCAACTGACTGAGGCATTGTGGTATCCACGTGCCTGCTAAATGCGTATTTTTTGTGGGAAGCACGGCTACTTAGCACATAGCGGTTGTGAAGCAATTCTGCTTCTGTCTGGGACTTTGCTGGGTACTCTTGCCACGAGGCAGCAGTTCTTCCTCCTCTTCTGGTGTGTGTGCCAGCTTCCACTAACTCAGTGTTTTTGCAGTTCTTGAGTCAGTTTTTATCACAGTGTATAATTTCTTGTATCTGCTTTGCAAATTGCCTTTCAAAATCAATGGTAAATTGAACTCTACAAGAAAGCATGCAAATGAATTCACATGTTCATGGGCTGGTATATTCATCAAGGCTCCTTTTGTAATATTGCAGAAATGCAAAGTAGTTGTCTATGTTATAATCATTGTAACACTCATAGGTCTGTGTCAGGCACTGGAGTGGCTGTCTTTTACATTATCTCATCTCCTTCTACACCTGCTCTATGAGGCATGAAGATAACTTGGCTCCACTTAGATGAAGAAATTGACGTCTGTAGAGATCAAGTCAATTATCCAAGGTCACTGGACCAAATTCAACCCAAACAGTTTGCCTTACTGTTCCTTAACAAACATTTTAGAAAATGCTTTATTGACAACTAAGCAGGGTTTAGCAACAATACACATGCACTAAAACAATAGTATTGAAGGGAGGATAAAGGCAAAGAAACGAAGCATGTTGATTAATCACTGGCACAGGGGGTGTGTTTCCCCCCAGTCTCAGGGGAATTTGTGCTTCACGCTCTTAGACTGGGTCAGTTATATTAATGAGATGGCTGTAATGGCATCACACTCTTAAAGTGGCAATTCACAGCTTGGCTCCTTTCTTGTTTTTCCCATCTTGGGGACCACACAGCACATGCTCAACCCCTCCTCCCCCTACTCCCTCCTCCAGCACAGAGGAGGTGAAATCAGCAAAAGTGGTCTCAGAGGCTTATATCTTGGCTTGAATGGTTGCTGTCTCTTTCTTCCATACCCAACTGCAGCGCCTGATTGAGACCCGATGGATGGGGTATGGGCAAAGAAGACCAGGCGGTGTCCCACCACTGTAGTCCTGTTTTTCACGTTTTTGAGAAACAGGACTCTTAAGAGTCATCTGAGAGGCCCTCTTGCTCAGTGCACGATTCCCCCACCCCCAGCATCCTAAAAGGGATCATTTAACCCCAGCCTACCTCCTCCCAGTGACAGACAGCTCATTGTCTTGAAGAATTAACCTTAAGCCTAAAACATCTCTTGCCCTACGAATAGCTTCTCCTTCAGAACTGGCAGAGTAAAAACAACAATGGATGCATATCTGCCCTCACACTCCAAACCTCCTACTAACCTTAATCTGTGTTCTCACTTATCCCACCTCTGCAACTCAGGGAGGAGGAGATATCTCTGAGAGTTGAAGAGTAACTGGGCGTGGAGTCAGTCGGCCCAGAGGCATAGAGCTCAGTGTTCAGGGCTGAACAAGTACTTCAGTCTGCTCCCTGGACACAGCCTTCAAAGCTTCTCGGTTTTCAAAGGAAAGGAGGCATCTCTTTTGGCTTCACAGCACGAGAAATTAAAATAAGCCCTCCCTTTTCTAGTCAAACCAACCTCAGTTCAGTTCAGTTCAGTCGCTCAGTCGTGTCCGACTCTTTACGACCCCATGAATCGCAGCACGCCAGGCCTCCCTGTCCATCACCAACTCCCGGAGTTTACTCAAACTCATGCCCATCGAGTCAGTGATGCCATCCAGCCGTCTCATCCTCTGTCGTCCCCTTATCCTCCTGCCCCTAATCCCTCCCAGAACGTAGACAGCATATTAAAAAGCAGAGACATTACTTTGCCAACAAAGGTCTGTCTAGTCAAGGCTATGGTTTTTCCAGTGGTCATGTGTCGATGTGAGACTTGGACTATAAAGAAAGCTGAGCACCGAAGAATTGATGCTTTTGAACTGTGGTGTTGAAGAAGACTCTTGAGCATCCCTTGGATTGCAAGGAGATCCAACCAGTCCATCCTAAAGTAGATCAGTCCTGGGTGTTCATTGGAAGGACTGATGCTGAAGCTGAAACTCCAATACTTTGGCCACCTGATGCAAAGAGCTGACTCATTGGAAAAGACTCTGATGCTGGGAGAGATTGAGGGCAGGAGGAGAAGGGGACGACAGAGGATGAGATGGTTGGATGGCATCACCAACTCAATGGACATGGGTTTGGGTAGATTCTGGGGGTTGGTGATGGACAGGCTGGCCTGGAATGCTGCAGTTCATGGGGTCGCAAAGAGTCGGACACGACTGAGCGACTGAACTAAACTGAACTCACTTCCCCTTTCCTTCTCCCAGGCTCTTGTTCTGTCCTTTGCCTCTCTCTCTCTCTCTCTCTACATCTCTCTCTCAATCTTTCCTTTTACACTTTTCTTCATTCTCCTTGTCTCTCTTTCCTCTTCTTTCTACCTCTCTCTTTCTATGGACTAGATTCCATACTACAGATCTAGGTTTAGTTTGCTTATGGTTAATAGAGTAGTATCAGTCCAAATAATTTAATCCCTCAATGACTGGGCTTAGAACAGGAAGAGCAGAACCTGGTGATGGGATCGCCAACAATTAAGTACCCATTGGGGAGATGTAAAGAAGTGTTAGTTGCTCAGTAGTGTCTGACTCTTTGCGACCCCCCTGGACTGTAGCCCACCAGGCTCCTCTGTCCATGGAATTCTCCAGGCAAGAATACTGGAGTGGGTTGCCTTTCCCTTCTCCAGGAGATCTTCCCGATCAAGGGACTGAATCCAAGTCTCCTGCACTGCAGGCAGATTCTTTACCATCTGAGCCACTGGGAAAGCCCAATACTGGAGTCGGTAACCAGTCCCTTCTCTAGGGGATTTTCCCGACCCAGGAACTGAACCCATGTCTCCTGCATTGCAGAAGGAAGCCCAGGAGAGGAGATGGGATGGGGGTCAGTTCTGAGGCTTTTATTAATAGGTGGTGGATGACGACGTCTCAAAATAGTGCCATCTAGTGGTCGGTTGGAGTAAGATCTGCAACCCAGAGTTCTTCCCGGTGTCAAACGCCAACCAGGGAAGGGAAAGTAAAAGTCTTCACTCACTGTGCAGCAGGTACTCTGCCAAGCAAGATGCTATTTGTCATTCTTTTGTTTAATCCTCACAACCACCTTGTGCCATAGGTGTTACAATCTCTCTGAGTGAGGCACCAAGTGATCAAGTGCTACATGGGGCTGGGATCCAGACACCAAAGCCAACACCTTTTCTGTAACACACCAAGGCAATTGCAAGATTTGCACACCAGAATTTAGTAGGGGCAATATGGTTTTTTCATGATTTTAAGTAGACTTTTTAGCTTAAAGATTTTTTTCCATTTAGACTTTAGATTTTCAGATTTAGTAGATTTTTAATTTGGAAAAGGAAGATTTCATAAATTTAAGGACGAACAGTAGGCACATTTTAGATATGTGGCTTTCCATTTCCATAGAACTGATAGAATTTATAAGACCCACTTCTGTTTATAATAAAGACATACCTCACCTAATTCTTTACTTTTCAAGACAGAGGAGTGTTTACATTTCTGTTCTCAGAATTGTGTTAAGTTCATTTATTTTTTTTCATAAATGGTGAAAAGAATGTACCATCTCCACCATCATGTTCAATTAAATCTCAACTTTGACCACAAAAGAACCAATTTTCTCTGCTACAGAAAAAAAGTTGGTGGTTTTTGAAGAAATCTCATTAAGCTTATCATATTGAAACAGCAAAATATCTCTCTCACGTAAATCCACAGAAACAAAACTAGAGGCCACCTCAGAAGACCACTCACCCCTGAGCCAATGGAGTCCAGGGTCACAGTGGTCACTAAACTAAACCGAGACACGCTCCTGGGGACCAGTCTGACCATAAGGCACTCTCTAGTTGCTGTCATGGTCTCTCCATGGCCTTTGCCTCCCAGGGTCTGTCTCTCCATAGCTGCCTGGAGAAGCTGAGTTCTGTGCAGCTGCCAAAAAGAGTGATGCTTACAGACTGAGCCATGGGGAGACAGCAGAAATTGTTGCTTCTTCCCCCCACCACTGAGGCAAGCCCTGCAGGGCCCCAAGACATATTCACCACTATACCTTCTCCCACCAACAGGGAAGAGGAGTCTTCTTCATTGTACTTGCATCCAGAAAGTGCAGCATTAGAGCTCACTGCTTTACTTGGAAGACAGATTTGCTATTGTTTATGTGAAAAAAATCTTGTAGATGAACTTCTTTGTGGCTCCAAGTTTGGGGGGGACTCCCTACCTGAGTGAGGAGGAGGGTCTTGGAGAGAACTTTGGTGTGTCACTCAATGGAGGTTATTGAGTAGTTTAGGTTTTTTTTGTTTTTTCTAAATCTGTGTGAAATTCAGTCCTGATTTAATAATAATCCCACAATGCCTCACTTCAGACTAAGTATGAGATTTGAAACAAAGCAATGTAGTACCTCAGTAGGGTATCAAACAGAAAGCAAGAGAGAGAATGCAAACACAATAATGCAACTGACTCATGAAGTCCTCAAAGAAGTCTTTGCGGGAATGAGAATAGAGAAAATGTCTCACACCTCCTCCAATCCCCTAGGCAATGTGCGTTGAGTGTTTGTCTTGAGGCATCATTGAGACAGGTGTGTCTACCTGGATACCAGCAGTTGGAGGGGAGCCCTTGCACCACTCCCTCGACGTTCAGAAGTGGCAGAAAGAGAGGAAAAGAAGCAAAGGGAGAACAAAAGTCCACAGCATGCATCCTTCCAGTGCCACTTGAGGAAGAGAAGGTTCCCATGAGCAGGCACGTTTGCAGCAGCCCCCAGAGGGCCCCAGCACCCTGGTTACACAGTCAAGAGTCGGGCTGGCCCAGAGTCTCGGTGGGGACTAGGCTGTCTCTGGTTTCACAGGCTGACCGGCCCAGCCCAGCCGCTGGGCCATGGGGAGCAGGCGTGTAATCCGGCGCCTGCTGTCCTGGCCTTGCTCTGTTCTCTGAGTGCTCTGACGCTCCTCTCCGGCTGCAGGATGGACAGCCCGTGGGAAGGCCACGAGAAATTCTCCCAGGAGCGGGACGTAGGTTTCCAGCTAAACTGTCAATGCCCTGAGAACCTTGGTGGGAGTGTGGAGTATAGCCCGTGAAGGACAGCGAAGAGGGGAGAACACAGTCCTGAAGCTGGCCGAAGAGAAGCTTCTGTGCTTTGCCATCTCTGTTTCCTTCCCATCAATAAGAATTCCTTTCCCCTTTCATTCCCTTTGTCCAAATTGAGGACAGATGCTGCCCCGAAATGGTGCACCTGGAAATAAGAACTTTTCTTTTCTCTTCTTTTCTTCCCACGCCCCCCAACAATAGACAAGAAAGGGTGGCTTCAAGCCTTGTCAAGGGTCATAGAAACCCAAAGTTGACTGTGAGTCAGAGAAGACAAAAGACAAGAGAAGTTAAATAGAGAGAGAGTTTTTTTTTCAAGGGTCAGAAGACATGGATTATTTACATTTCAGTACTGGCTTTAGCCACATAGAAAATAAAACAAGAATAAGGGGGCACATTTTATTCCACCTGTGTCTCCTTTGTGCACTAAATCCCAAGCAGCTCTTCCATCAGAATCTTAATATTTCCAAACAAGAAGAGATATCAGAGATCATCTCTTTGAATCTTTCAGTTTCAGGATATAATAACAACAAAAAAATGAAGCCAGTGAATTGAATCCCTTGTCCCAGGCTGGGCAGCTTTTCCATGATGCCCACAGTTCAATGGGACACTCCTTGAGTTGCACTGATCCACAGCTGAATGGCTCAGTGTGGCAGTGACAATGGACTTGAACTCCTAAAGAGACCACTTTCTGCATTTTGATACAGGCAAAGGGAAGAAGGGAGGGGATGGGCTTTTCACCAGCAGCCCTTTCACTGAATGGCAGAACATCATGAGAATCTGCCTGCACTGTTTTAATAGAATCATATTATTTTACACAGCACTGTATCCAGTGCCAACAGAGGTACAAAAAGGAAAGAGGCAGCGTCCCGTGGTTTGTAGACCCCTCGGTGAAAGAGAAGACACTAGAACCACTTTCTCCATCATCTGACCTTGGGGAAGCTGCCAACATTTCTGGCCTCAGTTTCCTTATCTGTAAAATGAGGCCATTGGAATTCCTACGTGGGCATTACTTCTTTAAATTGACATTTATCCAAGACAGGGCATTATATTTGTTACCTAAGTACTAAACATTTTCTCTTGATGTCATCACTTTTATCAGTGTTGTAATGCCTGTTTTTAATTCCTGTGATATAGGAATAGGCTTGTTGAATGAAAGGATGAATTCTTCTTTTTTTTTGGCACTCCCTGACCAGGGATCGAACCTGCACTCCCTATACTAGAAGCACAGAGTCTCAACCACTGGACCACCAGAGAACTCCTAAGAATTAATAAAATTTTAAATTCCTAAAGCCAAATCATTACCAATTGCATTTGATTGTTTGCTTTTAGTGAATTTGAATATAACTAGTATTCTGTTTTTAGTGTTTCCTCACAGGAAAATTTGGCTTACAACAAAAAATAAAATGGGAAGTGCACTCAGCTGTGTTTGACTCTTTTTGACCCCATGGTCTATAACCTGCCGGGTTCCTCTGTCCATGGGATTTTCCAGGCAAGAATACTGGAGTGGGTTGCCATTTCCTCCTCCAGGGGATCTTCCCTACCCAAGGATCGAACCCGAATCTACTGTGTCTCCTGCATTGCAGGCGGATCCTTAACCACTGAGTCATTTATTCTATATCTCGAGAGTGGCAATAGGTTTACAAGTACATGTGGTTAAAAAAAAAAAAAATTCATGAACAGAAACCTAAATTAAGTAGAATCAAGAGACCAGAAGGGAGAGCTCTCATGCCCTACAAAGCAAGTCCCGCCAAGGGGAAAGAGAAAGACTTCCTCTTCTTGCCTGGAAAGAGCTCAACCAATGAGGGACTGCATAGCTTAGTCAAAGAAAAGGCATGGGCTTTGATTACTCCACCCTCTCCCAACCTCCTTTCCCCCTCTTTAATAGAGTTCTCCTCTCCATTTTTTGCTGTGAACTTTCTCATGGCTAGTCAGGGTGGCAGACCCCAAATTGCAATTCTTTGTGAATTCCAAATAAACCCATTTTTGCTGCAGAAATAACTGGCAGCCTATCTGTTTTACATCAACGATTTATTTGTCAAAACTCATAAAGCTGAAGAATAAAAAGAGTGAGTTTTACTGTATGAAAAGTAGATCTCAATAAGCTTGAGTTTAAAAATGGGGCATTTGGGAGAATTCCTTGGTGGTCTAGTGGTTTGCACTTTCACTGCTGAGAGCCCAGGTTCAATTCCTAGTTGGGGAACTAAAAATCCCACAAGCTGCCTGGGAAAAAAAACAAAAGAAAGAGAAAGATTTTAAAAAGAGGGTACTTGAGGGATGGAATAAACTATGCTTGAAAGGAGTTATTTTTTAAAACTGGCTCCTAACACTGATGGTGGTGTCTGTTGTCCTGGAGAGGGATACACCAGTCTGTTTCCTTACTTATGTGGTAGGAAGTAGATATAGGAGGGCTTCCCAGGTGTCGCTAGTGGTAAAGAACCCGTCTGCCAATGCAGGTAGATATGAGAGATGCAGGTTCGATCCCTGGGTCAGGAAGATACCCTGGAGAAGGAAATGGCAACCCACTCTAGTATTCCTATCTGGAGAATCTCATGGACAGAGGAGCCTGGCAGGCTATAGCCCATAGGGTTGCCCAGAGTTGGACACAGCTGAAGTGACTCAGCGCACAGCACAGGAGGCAGCCGTGCTCATGGCAGCATGAAGATTTTGTGAGCCCCTTTCTCCATTTAAAAACAGCCTTGAAGATGATATTTTATGACTGTGTTGACATGACTTTTAAAAAGGTTTCTTGTGGGGTTTTAAGTGTCACGACACCTAGGCACTGTGACTAATGGAACAGTCAGTCATGGATGTGACCCGAGCCTGCCAGAAAAGCAAATCAGGCCAATCGTTTCCTAAGTGAACAACCAGGAGTAGGGAAGTATGTATCCAGTTCCCAGTTCTAGCACTGATTTTCCAACAAGTTTCAAACAAGCCAGTTAACCTCTCTGGGTTGCAGTCCTCCAGTGTGATCCCTTTTGCGGTAGTAACTTTAATATATCAACCACTCACTTAAAAATTAGTCTTTTTTCTCTTTCTTGGACTCCTGGAGGTGAAATAAAATGTGCTGATCCCACTTCTGGAGGTTTTATTACATATTCATCACCTTGGGAGGAGAGGTCGAAACTTTTACCAACAAATGGAAAAAGAATATTTCGCATCAAAATAGTTATATAACCTCAACAACCATAAGAGTTGAAAAAATATTTGGCTTTCTCCTTTATATAACAACCCTATGCTTCTCTATGGTCTTTCTGATCCTCAGTTATGTACTAGATTTTACTTCTGTAACCTGAGTGTCCCAGGGCGCACAGGTCCAGGTGGACAATTGAGAGGGTGTGACCTACTCTTACAATAGCAACAACCGTATCTCTGATTTGAGATTCTCTCCTCCCTGTCCCCAGCAGAATCACTAGCACTCCAGCTCTTCTCCCTAAATCCATCTTTTCTCTGAGAAGGGTCCAGAGGGAGGTCACCCTGTTCACGGGTGTCTCACTAATGACGATTTCCTTTCTAGGCTGGTGGCACCCATATTTGTTCTGTTCTGGTAACTACAAAGGGGAGCAGATAATGGTACAATCAGCTGTCCTCAAAGGGCTCATTGTCTGTTGACTGAGACTAACATCTAAAGAGATAAGTGCAGTCCATGTGCTAAGGGTTATACCACATCTGGAACAAGGCAATGATGGGAGTTTAAGGGGGAAGGAGATAATGGTCTGGGGGCCTCTGGAAGACTGACTAGGGTGGTCAGGTCACTGAATGACCCTCATTCAAAATGATAAATCGAAAAAGTCACCCCAGACTGTAGTTCTCAATCCTGCTTGAACCATTAAAACCTTCTGGGGAGTTTGGGGGAAAAAAAAAAAAACGATAGAAGCTAGATGTCCCAAGTTTCTGATTTAATTGGCCTGAATTGAGTCCCAGACAAGGACATTTAAAAAATGTTCCCCAGGAAAGCTTAAAATGTGGTGCTGGATTAGTGCTGGAGATATTAGTATGAATTTATGTTTACTTTAATATATATACAGATAAACAAACAAATAATTGAATATAAATATGTATGTATTCTTTGGTTGGTATGAAAATATTTCCTAGTTCTGTCCAGTGAGAGGGCTTAGAGACAAAGATACCCTCGTAATAATGAACACACTTAACTCCAGGTCTTAGTTTCTAGACGTCAGTCTTCAGTGAAAAGAAACAGGGCTCCCTGCTGAAAGGACATTTTCTCAGGCCTGAGCAGGGAAAATATAAGACAATCTTGGAACATCTTTGTAGTGTCAGAAAATAAGGAAGCGTTGTTTAAAAGAAAGATGGGTGTGAGGCTTAAGGGAGCACATCACAAGGACATAGGAGCTAGCCTGAAACAACTACCAGAGGCCAAAATTGGAAAAATTTGAGCAACAAAATAAACAAGGGTAGTTACTGGACTATAAGGCAAAGCATAACATAATTATCCCTGAGTTCACACTGATAAATAACAATTAAACAACTAAATAATTAAATAAATGAGGGGCGGGGTAGAATCTTCCTTACAAAAAATTTTCCAAATAAAAGATGTAGAAGAAATACAAGAAATAGAAGAGCACCTGTAGAACACCACCAGTAATAATTTCTGTAAGCAACATCCACAGATAAATGTCAAAATCAGCAGGCAAAAATTTAAGGAAAAATAAGATACTTGCATAACTCCAAAGTATCTCCTTCAAAATATTTATTTCATGTATGTTCACATTTTTAAAAAACATGCTTCTCCCTCTAAAAGGTGAAGTTAATGCTCTTCCTTTGGAGTGTGGACTGAGCTTCAGTTCAGCTCAGTTCAGTCGCTCAGTCGTGTCTGACTCTTTACGACCCCATGAATCGCAGCACGCCAGGCCTCCCTGTCCATCACCAACTCCCGGAGTTTACTCAAACCCATGTCCATTGAGTCAGTGATGCCATCCAGACATCTCATCCTCTGTCGTCCCCTTCTCCTCCTGCCCCCAATCCCTCCCAACATCAGGGTCTTTTCCAGTGAGTCAACTCTTAGCATGAGGTAGCCAAAGTATTGGAGTTTCAGCTTCAACATCAGTCCTTCTAATGAACACCCAGGATTGATCTCCTTTAGGATGGACTGGTTGGATCTCCTTGCAGTCCAAAGGAACTCTCAAGAGGCTTCTCCAACACCATAGTTCAGAAGCATCAATTCTTTGGCGCTCAGCTTTCTTTATAGTCCAACTCTCACATCCATACATGACCACTGGAAAAAACCATAGCCTTGACCAGACGAACCTTTGTTGGCAAAGTAATGTGTCTGCTTTTTAATATGCTGTCTAGGTTGGTCATAACTTTCCTTCCAAGGAGTAAGTGTCTTTTAATTTCATGGTTGCAATCACCATCTGCAGTGATTTTGGAGCCCAAAAAATTAAAGTCTGACACTGTTTCCACTGTCTTCCCATATATTTCCCATGAAGTGATGGAACCAGATGCCATGATCTTAGTTTTCTGAATGTCAAGCTTTAAGCCAACTTTTTCACTCTCCTCTTTCACTTTCATCTAGAGGCTTTTTAGTTCCTCTTCACTTTCTGCCATAAGGGTGGTGTCATCTGCATATCTGAGGTTACTGATATTTCTCTCAGCAATCTTGATTCCAGCTTGTGCTTCTTCCAGCCCAGCGTTTCTCATGATGTACTCTGCATATAAGTTAAATAAGCAGGGTGACAATATACAGCCTTGACGCACTCCTTTTCCTATTTGGAACCAGTCTGTTGTTCCATGTCCAGTTCTAACTGTTGCTTCCTGACCTGCATACAGGTTTCTCAAGAGGCAGGTCAGGTGGTCTGGTATTCCCATCTCTTTCAGAATTTTCCACAGTTTATTGTGATCCACACAGTCAAAGGCTTTGGTGTAGTCAATAAAGCAGAAATAGATGTTTTTCTGGAACTCTCTTGTTTTTTCCATGATCCAGCAGATATTGGCAATTTGATCTCTAGTTCCTCTGCCTTTTCTAAAACCAGCTTGAACATCTGGAAGTTCACAGTTCACGTATTGCTGAAGGCTGGCTTGGAGAATTTTGAGCATTACTTTGCTAGCGTGTGAGATGAGTGCAATTGTGCGGTAGTTTGAGCATTCTTTGGCATTGCCTTTCTTAGGGATTGGAATGAAAACTGACCTTTTCCAGTCCTGTGGCCACTGCTGAGTTTTCCAAATTTGCTGGCATATTGGGTGAAGCACTTTGACAGCATCATCTTTCAAGATTTGAAATAGCTCAACTGGAATTCCGTCACATCCACTTGTTTTGTTCATAGTGATGCTTTCCAAGGCCCCCTTGACTTCACATTCCAGGATGTCTGGCTCTAGGTGAGTGATCACACCATTGTGATTATCTGGGTTGTGAAGATCTTTTTTGTACAGTTCTTCTGTGTACTCTTGCCACCTCTTCTTCATATCTTCTGCTTCTGTTAGGTCCATACCATTTCTGTCCTTGATCGAGCCCATCTTTGCATGAAATGTTCTCTTGGTATCTCTAATTTTCTTGAAGAGATCTCTAGTCTTTCCCATTGTGACTTACTAATGCCGAGTATAAAAGAAAAAGAGCAGAAACTCATCAAATAGAGCAGGGAGACCAGTAGGGGGAGCTCTCACACCCTGCCGGGATTGCAGAGCCCAACAGGAAGAAGAAACACTTCCTGGCAAGGCCTGGGCCAGTGAAAAGCCATGGACTCTGTTTACTGTCCCAGTTTTCTCTTGCTCCCTATAAAATCATTCTCCTTCCTTTGCCGGGCAGGAACTTTCACATGATGCAGACCCAAAATTGTGATGCTCCGCTGATGCTGAAACATCCCATGTTTGCTGGAAAAATACCTGGCAGACTGTTTCAGTTCAACACTGTGAATCAAGAAAAACAGTAGCTTTCCAGTAGAGAAACCTAGCAGACACCCCCTGACCAACAGATCAAAGGTTAACATCACCAGAAATTAGTCCTGTCATTATCACATGTCCCTAGATACAAAGCAACAGAAGGCACTTAGCCTCCATGGTTTTCTACACCCGCCCTCCCACCCCGCCCCGGTAAAACCCGTAACACCAGTTCAGCCATGAGAAAACATCGGACAACCAGTGAGACATTGTACCAAACACCTGAACAGTGTGAAGATCCTGGAAAACAGAGATTTTCACAGATTGGAGGGAACTAAGGAGACATGTCAAATAAATATGATACAATAGAAAGTCTTGATATCTTAAGGGCTTTCTCTGGTGGTCCACTGGTTAAGAATCTTTCTTGCAGTGTAAGGGACACTGACTGAATCCCTGGTCTGGGAAGATCCCACATGCCGAGGGGCAGCTAAGCCCCTGCGCCACAAGAACTGAGCCCATGTACCTAGAGTCTGCTCCACAGTACGGGAAGCCGCCACAATGAAAAGCCCACACATCACAACTAGAGAGCAGCCAAAACGCAGCAAGGGAATAAATAAATAATTTTTTTAAGTGTTGTTATGTTGAGGACAGGGGTATCCCGCTGCCCAGCAGCCTTCTTAACTCAAAAGCTCAGTAATTACTTTCATGCTTATCATTTATTTCATTTGAATCAACCCTTTAGAGAGGGACTTCATACTTGCTGACCCATTGATTATGCTAATGAATTTGTAACATTTGTAATTCATATAAAGCATCTTACAGTGTTTTGTTTCACGATTCATAAGCTTGGGTTTGCTTTTTCTTTTTTAACCCTGGTATTTTTGCTGAAAAGATAAGTACATTTTAATTCTTCCAACTGTGGTAACTTAAGGCTAATTGTAGCAAAGGGGGAAAAAAGAGAAGGTTTATAAATCAAAATAATATGCTTTATTTCCCATGGCCCTCTCTTATCATCCCCCCAAAACTCTTCACCATAAACTTTCCTAACACTTTACTTTCCATGGAAAAAAACGCGAGCTCTGTTTTAATGCAGCTCTAATTTGTTGTATGTCTTCAATAACTGTACATTCTAGAATATGTAGCCAAAAATAACCCACTGGCAGCAGGGGCAGCATCCTCTCCCCAAGGTCTCCTGTGCATTGTGGCTATTTGTATTCCTTAGTGAATTAATCTTTCAACGGAATTTCTTCTGCACTACTTAGCTAACTAGTCCTACTAAGCTCTACCCCACCCTCTATAAATAGAGAAAAGTATGTTTTAAGGCATTTCTGGAAGGTCTACTCTAATGTGCTCTTTAGTCACAAGCAAGCCTCTGAAGCGACATGCCCTTTGCGCTGTGGAGTCTGGGTCTGCACACATAATAGTGAAGCCCTTGATTTACCCGATTGTGACCGTGTTAGTCGCTCAGTCGTGTCTGACTCTTTGTGACCCCGTGGATTGTAGCCTGCCAGGTTCCTCTGTCCATAGGATTCTCCAGGTAAGCATACTGGAAAGGGTAGTCATTCCCTTCTCCAGGGGGTCTTCCTGACCCAGAGGTCGAACCCAGGTCTCCCACATTGCAGGCGGATTCTTGTCTGAGCCACCAGGGAAGTCTGTACCTGACTGCGCTATGACTCAAATCTGCCTTAGCAAGGGGCAGAAAATAAAACATTTAACAGGCTGTCCTGACAGATCAATGCTGTATTTCCTTCTTCCTGCCACCAAATGTTTAGAAACTTAGCTAAGTCAGGAAAATCACTTTCACTGCTCCCTCTGGCAGTATGTTCCATCCTCCATGGCTCTTAATTAGGGTTCAATTGATTTTTTTTCCTACTTTGGCTTGAAGTGCATCACTGTGGCTCCAACCACCCCCACCTGCATAAGTATCACTTCTGTTTATGAGTCTGGTTGTTCATCCACACATGATTGCTTAGTTCAACCAAGGTCAATCCAATCACTTGAGAGGCCAGAGAGGAAGCTAACAGACATATGTGATTTCAAGATCATTGGGCACATTGGAGCCCAATTAGGAGTTCTTTTTTAAAAGTAGATACTATGTTTATTTTCCATTATTTAGGAAAGAAAGGAAATTCAAAGTGCTTCTGAAACATACAGCAGACTCCAATGTTGGCATTAAAAGTAAAATCCATAAAATGCCATAAAAGTAGACTTGCATAATTTTCATTTTTTTTGATCCAAGGGGAGTTTTGAATTAAATCCTGTTGTTCTGGTTAGTGACAATTTTTCAGATTCTATTTGAAATCATGGACATTTTCCTATGAAAGGCTTGGAGCAGTCCTGCTCAAAGGATGGTCCACAAATTGAGGCTTCTCCATGACAAGACATGTACAGAAATTGTGGGCGATGTCCACTTCTGGCAAGGCTGTGAGACTCTCGGACATTGCTGCTCAGAGTGCAAAATGGTCTGGACGCATTAGAAATAGTTCAATGTTTGCTTATAAAGTTGAGACACTTTGTACCCTTACCATAACACCCAGCAGTCCTACTCTGAGGTAGTTGCTCAAGAGAAATATCATCTATGTTCGTACAAAGACTAGTATGTAGTAGCATTATTTACAACAGCCTGAAACTGGAGACAACCCAAATTTCAGCAAGTAAGTGAATAAAAAATTGTGATATATTCACATTACAGACTATTATACAGCAAGAAAAAAATGAATGAAGATACACAACCACATGGATGAATTTAAAAAACATTATTTTAGATGAAAGAAGTCAGACACAAAAGGAGACATACTTTATGATTCCATTTATGTAAAGTTCTACTAAAGGTAAAACTATACTGACGGAAAGCAGATTCATGGTTGTCTGGGGATCAGAGTGAAGGAAATCTACTGAAGATGGACAAGAGGGAACACTTTAGAATGATGGAATTGTTCTATATGATTTCAGTGGAAATTACATGACTGTAAACAGTCATACAGAGTCACCAAATATACAGTTAAAGTGAGTGAATTGTATTGTAGTGGTTTGAAAGGGAAGAAAGATTTCATTGGATCCCAAGAGGGGGACACTTTGGGCTACAACTAATAAGCCTAAGGTGGAGTATTTCTTATTTTATATTAATCTCAGTGAGTTCTGAGAGTCCTCTGTAACCCGGGGCAGGCAGATAGGACCAACACTCATCTTTCGGTCATGTTGTATCATGTCAGCTGCTGAGTCAGAAGCATCACTAGACCTAGGGTCAAATCTCTGCAATAATACGTTGCATGTATCTTCAGATCCAGCCTTGAGAGTGTGGGCCACTTCCCCTGAAAACAAAATGTCATTCTTACTTTAACATTTATTTTGTGTTTTCCTTTTTCCTAGCACCTCAAAGAATAGCATCAACAGCTTAATGTTTACATCAATGAATCAAGGCTGTTTCCATAGCAACACCTCTAATTCTCTGGAACTGCAATTTTATGTCAATTTACTATTAAGGGAAGACAAAGCAAAAGAAACCAGACAGAAAAGAGAAACCTTAACACCCAAGACTGACAAGCAGAACAAGGAGGATGGGAAGTAAACATGTCATTTGCGAGGTTTTTAATGCTTAGTGGGCTATGATGTTATTTAACAGTTAACCATTTCATGCTTAGCTTCAGGTAATGATTTCATAGGACTATAAACTCTTTGAGTTAAAATGGCCTTGAAAGCCATCTGGCACCTTTTATTTTAAAGTCTAAGAAACTTGATTCCAGAAAAGGTAAGAGATTTAATTAAAGTCACTGAGCTGATAAGGTGCAGAGCCAAGACTAAGGCGCAGGTTAGACTTGAAGCTTGGGGGCTCTTTCTATATACCGCCTGGTACTATCTCTGTTATGATGTGATCTCTTTTGTGTTATGATTCCTGCTCATCTTGTGTGAAAATTATAGGATAGAACATGGAACACTGACCGCTTCAAAATTGGGGAAGCAGTATAAGGCTGTACCTGCTTATTTAACTTATATGCAGAGGGCATGCATGCTCGGTCACTCAGTCATGTCCGACTCTTTGTGATCCCACGGACGGTAGCCCACCAGGCTCCTCTGTCCATGGGACTCCCCAAGCAAGACTACTGGAGCTGGTTGATATTTCCTCCTCCAGGGAATCTTCCTGACCCAGGGATCGAACCGGAGTCTCCTATGTCTCCTGCATTGCAGGCAGATTCTTTACCACTGAGCCATCTGGGAAGCCCTGTATGCAGAGTACATCATGTGAAATGCCGAGCTGGATGAATCACAAGCTGGAATCAAGACTGCCAGGAGAAATATCAACAACCTCAAATATGCAGATGATACCACTCTAATGGAAGAAAGTGAAGAGAAACTAAAGAGCCTCTTGATGAGGGTGAAAGAGGAGAGTGAAAAAACTGGCTTAGAACTCAACATTCAAAAAACTAAGATCATGGCATCCAGTCCCATCACTTCATGGAAATAAATGTGGAAATGACAGATTTTATTTTCTTGGGCTCCAAAATCACTATGGACAGTGACTGCAGCCATAAACTTAAAAGACACTTGCTCCTTGGAAGGAAAGCTATGACAAACCTAGACAGCACATTAAAAAGCAGAGACATCACTTTGCCAACAAAGGTCCATATAGTCAAAGTGATGGTGTTTCCAGTAGTCGTGTACAGATATGGCAGTTGGACCATAAAGAAGGCTGAATGTCAAAGAACTGATGCTCTTGAAATGTGGTACTGGAGAAGACTCTTGAGAGTCCCTTGGACAGCAAGGGGATCAAACCTAAAGGAAATCAACCCTGAATATTCACTGGAAGGACTGCTGAAGCTGTCCAATATTTTGGCCACCTGATGTGGAGAGCTGACTCACTGGAAAAGATTCTGATGCTGGGAAAGATTGAAGGCAAAGGAGAAGGGGGAGGCAGAAGATGAGATGATTAGATAGCATCACCAATTCAGTGGCAGTTACAGAAGTACAAGATAAGTTGATATGCCCTGTTGTTGAAGGATCTCCAGGACACACTGTAGGGTTTAAAAAAAATTGTTAGTTTTAGTGTATGTGGTATGATGCTATTTACACACAGAAAGGAGAGCAACCATAAAACAATTAACAAAGTTGTATGGGTAGATAATTCAGCAACTAGAGTGATTGTGAAAAAAACCTCATATGGAAATGTACAAAGGAAATGGTCAGCACCAATTCCTAGGCTTTTGATCCCCTCAGGCAGATGAAGGATATAAAAAGAGGTCAGAGCGATGAGAAGATAATTCATAAGATTTCTTTGGGTGAGATTTCCAGGGGAGGGGAGAATCCTTGTTACTTTCTACTCAGGTCCAAGGAAAGGGGTTCCAGTGGAAAGCCTGGTGCACGGTTTCTGATGTTGAGGATGGGGGACTGAATGGGTGGGGTTTGAGTTCCACTAAGGAGATCTAATGGGTGGACTATGGCTGGTTAAGTGCTGTCTGTGGGAGCTGAAGAGTGCTAAGGCCTTGAGAAACTCTCCTCTGTCAACAGGAGGGAGTAAAGGATGGGTGAGGGCATCTTGGTGCCAGAACAGCCAGGTAGGACAGAGACTCTTTGAGTCCTGTCCACCGGGGTGAGGGTCCCGGTTGCAGGAGTCTATGTTAGTTGGACTGTTGAGAGCCCCAGTTGGAGCAGGCAGCTCAGGAGAGCAAACACATCGCGTGCCACAGAAAGGCAGTACTTCCAAAGCTGGGAATGTCTGAACTCCTCTCTCAGGGCTGCTGTAACAAAGTGCCAGAAACCTACAAAGTCCTGAGTTCTGCAGTGAGCCAACAGCGATAGAGAATGGTGAGAACTCAAGGGTAAGTCCAGAAGCCATAACATAGAGCCAGGGAACCTGCAGGCTATGGAAATGAAAGCAAGAATGAATTCATGGAAAAGACGGACATTTCAAGGCTAACATCTGGGACAGTGGTACCACCCATGTCTTTATTTAGTTTGCCTAGATGGGGCAAGTATGGCTGGGCAGTCAGGATCTGAGACCAGTCCATTTCAGTACATGGTTTAGTGCAGAATGCCAAACAAACGCACTCTGTATTTCTTTGGGTCATTGCTACTGTGGAATTGTTAAAGAGCGTTCATCGGTCTGCCCTCTCCCACCCCTTACTACTATCTCTAGGAATAAGCAGAGCTGGGGGTAAAAGTCAGTGCCTTTACCTTTCCTACGAGCTCGGTAATGAATAAAGCCATCTCCTCCTGCCCACCACAATGAGCTATTCTTGATGGGAAAACTGTGACCTCTCCCCTACAGATTTGTGCACCAGGAGAAGGATTTACTTTATTTTGTTAAGAGTTTGGAAGAAATGCTCCTAATCATATACCATGTGGTTATACAATGCTCCTGTTTCCTCAGTTTTATTTGCATTACAGTTACCGCTGAAAGAATAAAATCAGATTGAAAGATGTAGCAACATGGCTTTCCACAAGACAGAAAAAAAACCTTAAGCGCATTTGAAGAGGCAGAGGCATTACTTATTTAAACGTAAAGCTATTTTTAATATAATTTTATTTTTTGTTATAGCTGGCAGCCAGATAAGCCTAAGAGCCTTTTAACATGTTTTTTCCCCCCATGAAAGAAAGTGGTTTTTTCCCATGAAAGAAAGTGAAAGTGAAAGTCACTCAGTGATGTCTGACTCTTTGCAACTCCATGGACTATATAGTCCATGGAATTCTCCAGGCCAAAATACTGGAATGGGTAGTCTTTCTCTTCTCCAGGGGATCTTCCCAACCCAGGGATCGAACTCAGGTCTCACGCGTTGCAGGCGGATTCTGGACCAGCTCAGCCACAAGGCGATTAATAAACAGAAAATGTATTTTGCACAAGTGACAGCAGAGGGCGCTCTTCTCACAGATTCGTTTCTACCAGAACTTTCCGTCTCAAAGGAAAACAGTTGTTAAAATACTTTTGGGTATGTTATCAAGCTTATGACTTCTCCTGAATACATAGATCTATTTTATATATTTATTTATACTAGTGTGTATAAATAAATATAGTAGTATATTTATTTATAGTGTATAAATAAATACAGTAGTATATTTACTTATAGTGTATAAATAGTATGCATAAATATATTTCTGCCACATTATATAATATTTAATTTATATAAATATATGTATTTTATATACATATATCAATTTATATATTCAAATTCTATATATTTACATAAACTTGTAAATATACACAAATATATATGCATATTGATTACTTTTATGGTTTCTCTCCTATCCATTAACACTGAAACCTGAAACCTCATGTGATCACATTCCTGTGAATAATCACCACTTTTTTTCTCCTTAAGCATGTCAACTTCCTGTGTCGTCCCAGAAACATTCAGTCTTGAGGTCAGAAAGCTGGGGCTCTGGGTACTGCCTTCTATTCTCCAGTTTATGTGTTTTCTCCTGTCCTCCAGACAGGCCCCCAAGCCATGTTTGGAGTATGTCCAGAAGAGGAGGTAGATTTACCTCCTCTTGTACAGGCTTTGGTCACGTTCTCTGCTGTGGTCAGGCTGCAGACTCCTCCAACACTCCTTCCCCTTCTCTTTTCTTTGTCTCTCCTCCTCTCCTGTGCCTTTACTTCTCCAAGCCTTTCTGTCATTCTTCTCCCCCTCCCAAAGTCATCACTAAGCTTCCCACTATGGTGGCCAGCAGTGATCCCTGCCTACTTGTATATATACCCTTGCATCAGGCAGGGCTGGTCTGTGTAACATACTGTGGGAATGGCATCGTGTGACTTGCAAAGTTAAGGTCACAAAAGACACGTGGCTTCTAACCGTGCTCCGTCTTGGATCACTGAGCCAGCTGCCACGTTATGAGATGGCTTAAGCCGTCCTAGGGAGGGTCCATGTTTCAAAGAACAGAGCTGGCCTGCCAACAGCCAGCAGTGCCTTTTCAACCATGAGAGGGAGCCACTTGGGAAGCAAGGCCTCCAGCTCCAACACAGCCTTCAGATGACTGCGACCTTATTCCTTCTCAGCCTTTTGGCTAAGAGCAAGTGTAGATGACTGCAACCCTGGCAATCATCTTGACAACAGCTCCAAAAGAAACCCTGAGCCAGAACCACCCAACTAAGTTGTTTCTGAATTCCTGAACCACAGGAACTGTGAGATATTACAGGCTTATTGTTTTAAGACATGAGGTTTGGGGTAATTTGTTATGCAGAAACTAACACTCCCCTCATTATGCCTGATGACATGTTTAACCAGGCTGTGTGTGGTTCCATATCCTTGTGGCTAAAGCTCTCCAAAGGCTCAACATTAATTTCAGGACATATTCATGTCAATGTATGGCAAAAACCACTACAACATTGTAAAGTAATTAGCCTCCAACTAATAAAAATAAATGGAAAAAAAAAATAAAGTGAACAAGAGCAAAAAAATAAATAAATAATTTCAGGACATAATCAGATGCCATCACCGGCAGGAGGTCTTTCACGATCTGGCTCCTGCATGCCTCCTGGCTTCACTCAGCTTGCCCTCTCTTTCCTTCCCCATATCTCCAGTGACACCGAAAAACCTTTAATTTTCCTAAATGTGGATAAATAAAATTGACAGTTAAAATATGAGATGCCCAGTTAAATAGGAAATTTATATAAACAATGAATGATTGTTACTATTGCACGATATTTGGGACCTACTGATACTAAAAATACTACATGGTATATACTTATCCCCAAAAGTTCTTTTTTGTTTATCTGAAATTCAAATTAAATGGGGCATTCTGTATTCTCGGTTGCTGAATCTGTCGACTCTACAGACGTGAAATGACCTCTCTCAGTTCCTGTTCCTACCCCCCTCCTGCCTGGATCACTGTAGATTCCCTTGCTGACTTACTGTCCTGTAAGACTTAGCTGACACCACCCTAATAGCAGAAAGTGAAGAGGAACTAAAGAACTTCTTGATGAAGGTGAAAGAGGAAAGTGAAAAAACTTCCTTAAAACTCAACATTCAAAAAACTAAGATCATGCCATCCAGTCCCATCACTTCATGGTATATAGATGGGGAAATGATGGAAACAGTGACAGACTTTATTTTCATGGGCTCCAAAATCATTGCGGATAGTGACTGCAGCCATGAAATCAAAAGACATTTGCTCCTTGGAAGAAAAATTATGACAAACCTAGACAGCATATTAAAAAAGCAGAGACATCACTTTGCCAACAACAGTCCACATAGCCAAAGCTATAGTTTTTCCAGTAGTCATGTGAGAGTTGGACCATAAAGAAGGCTGAGCACCTAAGAATTGATGCTTTTGAATTGTGGTATTGGAGAAGACTCTTGAGAGTCCCTTGAACATCAAGGAGATCAAACCAGTCAACCTTAAAAGAAATCAACACTGAATATTCATTGGAAGGACTGATGCTGAAGCTGAAGCTCCAATACTTTGGCCACCTGATACAAAGAGCTGACTCACTGGAAAAGACCCTGATTCTGGGAAAGACTGAGGGCAGGAGGAGAAGGGGGCAACAGAGGATGGCATCATCAACTCAATGGACATGAGTCTGAGCAAACTCCAGGAGATAGTGAAGGGCAGGGAGGCCTGGCGTGCTGCAGTCCATGGGGTCGCAAAGAGTCAGACATGACTGAGTGATTGAAAACAAAGACTTAGCCCAGACAGAAATGTCTCTAGGAAACCTATGCTGATTGAGGCCACCACACGCACACCTAGGGTGGGTTAGATGTACCTGCTGCAGGCTTCCATTCCACCCTGTCATACTCTTGCCCACCACACACATTAATTAATGATTAATTTGTCCATCTCCATACTAGACTATGAACTTCTGGTAGTTTCAGGCACTGTATTCTTCATCATTGTAGTCTTAGGGCCAAACACATGGTATGATCATAGCTTAGAAAACTACTGAGTACTAATTGTAAGCTAATCATTGTTCTAGGATATTTGCATATATGACCTCACTGAATCTTCACATCAACCTGAAAGAAGTACTATTAATATCCATTTTGCTTTTACTGAAGAAACTGAGGCATGACATTACACAATGTCACTCAACAATGGCAGTTGTTTTGAATTTTAAATTTTAAACTTGTGTTCAAAGGCTTGAGTGGAAAATGAATTCCTCCAGAAAGGATTTTGATTTCTTGTTCCAGGCACATTAGAGCATCATAGTCTGAGGCTACAGTAAGTTAACTTCTTACTTAGTGGTTTCTCAGATGATGAAGGTAGCATGCTATTATGAAATACAATGTGACTCTTTTCACAAAAATAACATGACTCAAGACAGAAATACTCCTTGTCATCTCCCTTTTCTTTAATGGATTTTTTTCTAGTTTCCCCTTTTATCTGGAAGTGTAGACATTTGAGAATCCAAGCTGACTGCAGGTGTCTCAGTTCTAGCCCCTGCAACTATTAAGCCTCCCATTGTTGGGTTCCAGTTTTGGAAAATGTTCCCAGTTCAGATGTGGCTTCAGCACTTGCTTACTGGTCTGGTTTCCTCCTTTTTATTTTTGCCCATAGGGATTTCCCTAATAGTGCTTAGCTGTGCATTTTAAATTACACATTTTATCTAGAACTTCTATGTGTTTTATGAAGAAAAGATTCTTTAGGGTGTCTGGCTCACCGTGTTACTGGAAAAATGCATTCCCAAACTGCATTCTCTATTCACTCTCAATCCACACTATGTATCAATCAGCACATTCTGAGGTCATGAAATAAACATACCCATGAAGCATCAGTGTTTGAATCAGTGTTTCTTGATGATGAAACCCTTGGTTCAAATAATACCTATCTGGGACTTCTCTGGTGGTCCAATGGTTAAGACTTCAAGCTCCCAATGCAGGGAGCTGGGGTTCGATAACCTGATCAGGGAGCTCGATCTTGTATGCCACAGCTAATGATGCCGCAACAAAGATCGAAGAGCCCACATGCCTCCCACTAAGACCCGGAGCAGCCAAATAAATAAGTAAGTAAATGTTAACAAATAATAATAATAATACCTACCCTTTACAACTAGTAAGTCCTGGGACACTCTTCAAGAAAAAGTGGTCTAGGACTTCCCTGGTGGTCCAGTGGTTAAGAATCCACCTGCCAAGGCAGGGGATACAGGTTCAGTCCCTGGTCTGGGAATACCCCACATGTCATGGTGCAGCTAAGCCCGTGTGCCACAAGTACTGAAGCCCAAGGGCCCTAGAGCCTGTGTTCCACAACTAGAGAAGCCACCACCATGAGAAGCGCTGCAACTAGAGAGTAGTCCCTGCTCTCCACAACAACAGAGAGTCTGTACACAGCAACGATGACTCAGCACAGCCAAAACTAAAAATAATAAATAAGTACTTTAAAAAAGAAAGAGTGGTCTAATGATTTGAATAGTGGACAGAACCCTTCTTAATAAACTTAGAGAATGGCCAGAAAAACTTGGTAAACTAACTGTTTTTGTGTTCTTAAGGAATTTTGTTTGCTTGTTTGTTTGTTTGGGGTCCTCTGTGGAATCCAGAAACTGTGTATGTTTGCATGCCTCTTTGCCAACACACAATGTTATCTCTCTTCACACAGGGAAGGAAAGGAAGTACTTTCCATTCCAGCTCTTTTTTTCAAGCCCAAAAGTTTCCATGGTATTATTCTGGGTATTGAAACTTTCCAAACCCAGTGTCATGCAGTAAATTTGGTGGAACAGTTGTATAAAATCTGTTCTGCCATTTTAAAATAAGGGAACTTATTATATTTATTTTTAGACCACAAAATGTCTATTTTTCTGACAGCTCAAGAACAACCAACATTGAAAAGAGCTTCACATAGAGCTACTCCTGATTAAGGGACAAAAGTTAAGCTAGTTCTCAAAAAAGTTTTTAAAAAGTTTAAATGAGCTGCCTAAACAGAACATAATCCTACACGATGTTCAATTGAGTCACAGTAAAATAAATGGACAAAATAAATAAAATAAAATTCTTTCACCCTGGGATAGTTGGTCCATGGAAGTTTTTAGAACAAGAATCTTTCAAATTGTGGAGTTGCATAGTTAGGGAAATCAATGATGTGAATATTTTCAGGGTCTTGGGGAGCAGGACATCATTATGCAAATTATAATAATGCAATGTTAAAATTAAAATTTATATAGAAAAAATAGGAGAAAATCAGATTCCTCTAGGGGTTTTGTAAGAAATGTATCAGTTTAAAAAATTTTACTGGAGTATAGTTGATTTACAATGTTGTGTTAGTTTCAGGTATACAACAAATGACTCAGTTGTACATATACATACATTCACTCTTTCTCAAATTCCTTTCTCATATAGGTTATCACAGAATGTTGAATATAGGTCCCTGTGATATTCGGTTCTTGCTCATTATCTGTCTTACATATAGTAGTATGTATAATCTAGGGAATGTTTTTATTGTTTAGCTGATTATAGTAAAAATTTATCAGAAGACTGGGGTAAAGAATTGAATCTCTTCTAGCTCTAAGATTTGCTATAAATTTTCTTCCCTGAATTTAGGACTATATATTTTTCTGACAGGTTTCTAAAACAGATAATCCAGAACACGGAATGGCTGTCTTATTGGCAGTATCTCCCTATGGTTACTATAAGATGTTTCCTCATGCACTTGGGAAGAAAATCTGGGTAAAATGGTTAACAATTTGTCCATGTTCTTCCCAGGGAATTCTTGACACTGGAACCAGAGGCTGAGGATGTGGCTGCTTCCATCAAGGCTTGGGTCATTGTGAAGGGTCATATGTAACTCCCAAGGAACAAGCAGTATTAGGTTTAGGAAAAAGGCAGAGATGGGTCTGTCCACCTCAGAGAGAAAGTGAAACCAGTCTTGGGGTCACACAGTGCTAACCTGAGTCTAGTTGAAGGTGACCCTCTGGATCAGTTTAGCACTCACATCATCTGCCCGGGGGCAAGAGCACAGTTGCGTAGGGCCAAGATAAGCAGTTGTATTACTGCTACATGGAATCTGCTCCTATGCCATTATTTGAGACAGTAGAATATTGATAAAATCTCTTATGTCCAATTCAAGCCAAGGATGGCATACACAAAAGGCCGTTGCCTGTGACACCCACAGAAGGCTCTTCTCCATTCTTTACCTATGGGACTGGAGTAAAACAATTCACTCCTCTGGTTCCACCATCTTCCTGCTCAGACATGTTCATTTGTAACCCTATTCTGAGTTGATTCAGACCATCCAAACTTTCCTCCCCAATAAGAATTGCATAAAAAGGTGATTCTGCAACCAGGCTACCTTCTTGGATCAAGGAGGGTCACCACAGAGAAGAGGGCACTTGCTACATAGGCTTTATGTCAGAGGTATGTCCACATCACAGAGGAAGAAAATGGTAGAAACACAACAAACTCAACACAAAAAGTGTCAGACTGGCCTGCCTTGTGGCAATAGCATGGAGATGATCTCACAGGAGCATAAAATTTATATCCATGAAGCTCTTTCCAAACTATATAACCCCACCTGCCCAGTCCCCTACAGGCGTCCAGGCGGGCATGAAAAGGGAGGAAAGTGGCTAGGTATAGAGATTCTGGGCTTGCCTGGTGGCCCAAACAGTAAAGAATCAGCCTGAAATGCGGGAGACCTGGGTTCAGTCCCTGGGCTGGGAATATTCCTTGGAGAAGGGAATGGCTACCCACTCCAGTATTCTTTCCTGGAGATCTCCATGGACAGAAGAGCCTGGCAGGCTACAGTCCATAAGGTCACAGAGAGTCGGATATGACTGAGTGACTAACACTCTCACTATCTATATCATAATGGAATTTTCTTGGCATTTTCCCGCCTCATGGGTGTTTGGCTTGGAGAGAATGGGGTGGGATGTCAGGTCAGGAAGTTGTATTTTTTTTTCTTTAGTGAGACCCTCTGTCCCTACCAGAGCTCAGAAACAGGAATGAAGCTTTCAGCAGTGGGAAGGCTCAATGTGCAAATGTTTAAAGACCATAAAATGCTCCCAGAATCTTATTGCCAAACATTGCTATTATCTGTGAGATCCGTCACAGACACAGGAACTTCTCGGGTCTGAAGGGGATAAAGGTCTTAAGTGCAGAGACTGTTTCACTGCCACCTGTATAGCGTCCAGGGCTTCATGAGGCAGAGAGCACACTTCCATCTGCCTCCCTGTCTGTGTGTGATGTGCTGTGTCCAAAAAGGCAAGCCAGGTGTTAAGTCTCTATTTCTGCATCTTGTAGCTGTGAGGTTAGCGATGCATCCTTGACAGTTGTGGAATCTCTCTTCCGGCTGCTGCCCAAGTATCCCTCAAGAGAGATACCCGGGAGGGGGGGTCTTGGGTTCTCTTCCGATTCAGAGCCCAGCTGTCCGTGGACGCCTTTGTCTGGTCAGCATGCAGTACAGTGAAAGCAGCTTTCTTGGTGGAACCATGACCATGATATAAATTTAACAGACCACTTGAATCCCAGTGAGCTATTCATATCTTGCTAGGAATCTAGATCCTATTTCTAGGGAGCTCAGATAGCCTTACAACAGAGTGATAAAGATATACTATGTGCCCTGTTCAGCAGAAGAAACTGTGCTTGGTCTGCTTCCTAGAGAAACTTGAAGAGGTAATAGCATTTTCTAGAGCCACACACCAAGAGAAGACAGCAGCTCCCATCAGTTCAACAACTGTCGTGACCACATCTTTATTTAGTCTTTGTGATTCACTGTCAAGAATCAAATCCAATCCCACCAGCCCCCCCAGACTTTTTGACCATCCAGACTGGACTATTGAGCTGGTAGGTTGTGGACATTTAATCTTTGTCTGCGTTTGCACTTAGATGAGGAGAATGATTCCTTTATATCTTTCTGGTAATTAATTCTACTTCAATAGAACCATCCAGGAAGTGCAGGGAGCTCCCAGGAATAAAAAGAATCGCAGGGGTTCCAGCAAAGCTTAAAATGTGGATGCTCTTCTAGAGGCAGTGCCCCTTCATGGGGCTGATGTTTAAGAATGTACATTTCAATTAAGGAATTTGACAAAGAAATCTCAAGTATAGTCAGATCCAAAAGGTCACACACACATAAATGGTGAGGCAGGGTTTTCAACTAAAAGTCATATTTGCCCTGAATCCTGACAGAGGGGTTTATTTACCACGACTTAAGCCTTGAGATGTTTCTAAAGCTATTGGGAGATGAGGTCTAGACCTATTCATCTTTTAGTCTGAACAGGACTAAATCTGTACCCAGGGACTCTCTGGAACTTGAATGCAACCTCAGAAGGCAGTAACAAAGGCAGAAGCAGAGTATCTCTGTCTCTTTATTCACTGTCATAGTGTAAAAAACAAACAAATACCACTGCCTTTTGAGGCCTCTTATTTCTATATTCCATTTTAAAATGGGACATACATTTCTGAAAAATATTGCTGTAACCTTTGTTGAAAGTGTTAGTGTCAGTCACGTCTGACTCTCTGCAACCCCATGGACTATAGTCTGCCAGGCTCCTCTGTCCATGGGATTCTCCAGGCAAGAGTACTGGAGTGGGTAGCCATTCCCTTCTCCAAGGGATCTTCCCAACCCACAGATTGAACCTGGGCCTTCCACATGGCAGGCAGATTCTTTACCATCTGAGTCACCAGGGAAGCCCCTCACTTTTAGGTACCCCTGTGTCAAAGGAGTAAAGATAAGGTCATCTTGACATTGGCAGGTTCTCCTCATTTTCATCCAGAGCCAGGACTTCCTTTGAGCCCTGGAGTTGGGTCATGGACTTTCCTGTTTATCCTACGGGCCACCTGTTCAGGGTACATGGCTACCTGAGCCCATGCCCACGGCCAGGAAGGAGGAGGGGGAAGGGAAACTGCCTGGGACAGTGAGCTGGAGAGGGGAGGTGGGGTAATGTGTAGAACAGATGCAAGGGCTGGTTATTATTAGTGCCCATGGTAAACAGGAGAGCTGCTTACACAGGGATGAAATCAGCTGCTTCTGTACTGGGGCAAGTTCCAAAGACACCTCTGCTCTCTTCCCAACCTGATCTGACTCTCTGAAACTGGGAACCATGTCTCCTGCTTCCCCTGCTTCTCATCTCTGTGACTTCAGTGAACTTGCTAAAGCCAGATATATCATCATAACAACAATAACAACAAATAGGACTTCCCCAGCTGTCCAGTGCTTGAGATTTTGCCTTTCAGTGGTTTAATCCCTGATCAGGGAGCTATGATCCCACATGCCTCAGGGCCAAAAAACCAAAACACAAAAAACCAGAAGCAATATTTTAACAAATTCTTAAAAAACAAAACAACTATCTTCACCAACTTTTCAGAAACAGTTCTCAGGCTTTACATATGTAAACTCAGTTTTCCTTACAAGCCCTCTCTGATGGAGGTGCTGTGGTTGGCACTGTTTTACAGATGGTGATCTTGAAGCTCGAAAACTTTGTCATTGCCCAAAGTTCCCCAGCTGGTGAGTGGCAGGATGGGATTTGAACCATCCTAACTATTCTGCTGTACTGCTTCATCTGTCAGCAGAATCTCCCCCAATCATTTTGGTTTCTGGCTTCTTCCAGGAACGGTTCTTGCTGTCTCACTGTGGCCCACGTTACCAGCCCCTCTGCCACCTGCCTAGGGTTCCCTTGGTCAGGATTTCTCAACATTAAATATGGATATGGATCACTGGGGTATCTTGTTGACACAAAGATTCTGAGTCAGTAAGTCAGGGGTCTATGATCCTGCCTTTCTAACAAGTTTCTGGGTGATACCAATGCTGTCAGTCCATGGGCCAAGTTTTGATGTGCAAACTCAAGGTAACACCTGATTCTGTACAACAGATACCAGCCCTGTTTCTCCCTCTGACAGTGGTGAACACTGCAGGACTGCCTCCAAGACAGGATCCCTCCTGGGTCTCCCCAACATGCCTATGGAAATGTCCTCATTTGCAAAAAACCCACAATCTCAGTTGCTGTCCTGTGCCTTTTTCTTCCACTGCTTATCCCCCCTTTCTCTGCCTCTCCCCAACCGCTCTCCCTTCGCCTTTCTGTGTTTCTTCTTGCTGACTTTTAACAGCTTTGTTGAATAACCTTCACTGCCGTCTTTATTATTGGTCTTCTCACGAAAGAAATGCAGCTTCTGTTTCTTGCTACCCAGAGGTTCTGTAATTATAATAATAAAGTCCCCACACAATTTTGAACCAGTCTGAAGGCTGCTCACTACTGTGGGATGTGTGTACAACATGAAAGAGGAGAAACGTGGGAAGAGAATTAGGGAAAAGGCTTGGAAGGACATTCTGTACTCTATATTTTATTTACAAGGGGGCTTGATTATTTATAATGAGCATTATTATTCTTCCTGTAATCACAAGAGAAAAGAAAGCATATTGCTGAAGTTGAGGGATATTAAGAGAATGCTGGGAGGCCTCCAGGAGTTCGCAAACAGCACAAACAGGACAACCAGAAGTTTAGAATTGGACCAAACGCCACCACAGCCTCCAAGGAGACTGCCAGTGCCCAGCAGACAATAAGCCACCTCAGGAGTGTTCCTTCATCACCATCCAGCACTGGGACTCCGCTTTATGTTTTTTTTTAAATTTCATGGAACCTTTTGATAAATGGAATCTGATGAGTGGGAGGCCTCTGTGTGCATAATCACACAAGCAAATACCATCTTCCTAAAATTTCAGGCGTTCACAGATTTCCCATAGACATGAGAAGGGGACACTAGATTAAAATTTTCCCATATGTTATTGACTACATGTTGGTGTCACCCCTCAATTCATATGCTGAGGCTTTAACTCCCAATGCAATGGTATTTGGAAGTGGGGCCTTTGTGTACTTAGGTTCAGATGAGGTCATGGGAGTGGAGCCCCCATGATGGGACTGGTGCCCTTATAAAGGGATAAAGGGACCAGAGCTCCCTCCCTTTCCCCCATGTAAGGATACAACAGGAAGTCAGCTGTCTGCAACAGCAGAACCCAACCATATCAGCACCCTGATCATGGGATTTCAGCCTCCAGACTGGGGGAAGTAAATTGTTCTTTACTCATTCGATGGTATTGTGTTATAGCAGTGTGAGATGACTAAGACACCATCTAAAAGCAGCATGTTAAAAAAGATCAGGGATTATGAAATTATATAGAAATGAGAGACTTGTTTAGTACAAAGGACATTCAATATGGAGTTAGCTATGGATTCACATGCCATCTCTGCCATCACTAGGACTGAAAATTTGGGCACCTTACTTAACCTCTCTGAAAGATGTATCACTCTGCCTTGGAATGCAGCAAGGGTTTCTAGAAGGAATGATTATTTCTCAGAACAAGAGAGATTTATGTGTCTAGGTCCCAATAAGAGAGTCCTTGCCCTTGCCTGCTCCCATGGCCTCTGGCCAGTTGATGAGAGGTGCTGTCTGCCTTACTGAACAGGGGCTGGGGTATTCCACGACACCCCAGAAAAATACACTTGCCATAAGACTGTCCTCGGGAGCATCAAGAAGCTGAAGAAAACCAAGCAACCAGAGTGGTTTGCTTATAGGCACTATTTGAAGTCCTTGGTAAAAGTGCAATCTAATGGCAATTGTATATCTACATTAAGGGGTTTTTTAAAAATTAAATTTGAAGGCCAGGGCTTTAAACAGCACAGTGATTGGTTGTTTACCTCCATTCCCCTCTGCTTCTGGTACTTTTGTGAACATGTTCTGACCTCAAACTGTGGGTGGAAATGCAGGAAGGATGCTGTCTGTGCATTAGTGTGAGCCTTGAATCTTGCCCAGAGTGCTTCTGAGGCTTTGCCAAGATGAAATAAATAGCACATAGCCTCCTTTCACATCTCACTTGAAAATGACACTGTCAATTTTGAATTAAAAAATTTCAGGATGTTTTAAATTATTTGACAGGTATTACTAGAAAAAGAGGTTGTGACAACTAAATGAGAAAAGTTTATTTAGGCAAATCATAGCCTTAAATATGAAAGCAAAATCAAGCTTCTAGAAGAAATTCTTCATGACCTTGGGATAAGAAAAGATTTCTTAAGCAGAACACAAAGAGGACTACTCACAAAAGAAAAAATGATAAAAACATTTCCCTTTGATATTACAACATTTCTGTCTACCAAAAGACACCATGAAGAGAGTTACAAGACAACCTATGAAGTGAGACAAGATATTTGCAATACCTATATCCAAGGATCCCACGGTGATAAAAGACTTTTACAGATCAAGTTTTAAAAGACAAAACCAAAATTTTAAGTGATCAAAAGACTTGAGCAGGCACTTCACAGAGAAAGAAACCCAAATGGCCCATGTGTGCATAAATAGGTATTGGACTTCATTAGTCATCACACAAACAGAAGTTAAAAATCACAGTGGCAGGAACTTCCTTAGTGGCTCAGTGCTGAAGAATCTACCTGCCAATGCAGGGGAACAAGGGTTCCATCCCTGGTCCAAGAATACCCCACATGCCATGGGGCCACCAAGCTCAAACACCACAACTACTAGAGCCCGCTTGCTGTAGGGCCTGTGCGTCCCAACAAGAGAAGCCGCCACAGTGAGAAGCCCGCACACCACGGGGAAGAGCAGCCCCTGCTCCTCGCAACTAGAGAAAAAGCCACACACAGCAATGAGGACCTAGCACAGCCAATAAATATCTTTTAAAAAAAAACCCACAGTGCCAGACGCCTACTCTTCCATCAGAGCAGTACAACAAAGGACTGTACCAAGGGAGGGAGAGGATATGGAGCATCTGAACTCCTATATTCTACTGGTGGGAATGTACATTGGTTCAAACGTCTTCATGGGTGACCCTTATGAAGATGCTGAGTCCTGAGACAGAAGGAGACACCTAGTGGTAGAAATAAAAATAAAGTGAACTCCCATCCGGGAGGTATCGAGTCTTCCTTATACTTGATCCACACGAGGAAGCCCTTTGCTACCGGTTGGTGCCCTGCAGGAATCCAGTTGGCCTTTACATAGTTCTCTCCTTGTTCACATTTCTTTCTTCCTTTGGGGTTTAGACCTCTAGGTCTGAGACCATTTATCTCATTCCACCATTGCCCACCACCACACCCAGTTCCAACAATTTTTTTTCATTATTAATTTCAGGGGATAAATGAAGAAATAGCAAGCTAATAGATTTACTCCCTATCACTGCAAAATGCATGCCTAAGCATCCCTTTCTCATGCTGGTAACAGTTTTATTTGTCATAAGATTCTCAGGCTTAGTATTAATATAGATTGAAATACAGTCCTTCACTGCAATTATTCTTTATTGAGCATGAATGCATGTGATTATCATCTTATTTAGTAAATCACCCTTGATATTTCTTCACACCCACTTCTTGGTTATTCTGTGTGCTTCTGGTGCCTGATTCCTCCTACCCCTCCTGACACCCAGCCCTCCTGCTGTGGCCTTTACAATTGAACAATGCTCACAGTTCTGTGAATTTCTCATCCAGCAAGTGCTGTCATTTGCCAAGAACAATTTGGGAATATTGGAACATAGCCTCCTTTCACAGTCTGTGCACATTTCTATGCTTGAAGTTAGAGATATAGTTTTATAAAGTCAATGTTTAACTCCAGCCTAATCTCAATTTTCCTTAGACGTACTGCATAGTGCACTGAAGTTCATGCAAGTTATTTTCCTGGGTGTAACCTGATATTTGGGCCACTAAGTGCTTCCATGTGTTTAATCCAAGTGGCCAAAGGGAGGACAGATTTGCATGCAAGATCATTTCTAGGAAATTTATGCCTGAGGCACTCACAAATTTTTTTTCAGTGTCATAAACCCTGCGGATCTCCAACAACAGTTGGAACTTGCAGTACAAAATGGAAGTTTCTTTTGTTTTGTTTCTACCTAGGATTACATGAGTGAGCTTTCCCTCTGTGGCAGACACAACATACTCTCTACTCAATATTCCTTTCCCTCTTCCACACCGCACTCCTTTCCTGAATGCAGAACCCTGATTTTGCTCCAGGAAATACTGAGCAGTGGGTCTATACCAGGGAGGGTAACCTCATCCCCTCCAGCCCGGCCTGTGATTGGTCTAGAGATGGCCGTGTGACCCAATTCTGCCAATGAGCTGTAAGGAAACACCTGGTGGGTGGAGCTTCCAGAGAAGTGGCTGCCTTCCTGATAAAACGGTATAGGCTTGTTTCTCCTAGCTCTTTGCCCCTTTGCTTTTACTGTCTTCTTCCCTCCTTACTCCTGCCTGTAACACAAACACGACAGTAGAACAGCAGTAGCCACCTGTGGTCAAAAGGAAATGGCCAAGAGAAATGTAGACATTGGCCTTAATATTGTCGAACTGTTGAATCAGCATCAAGCAGCAGCCCACCTCCAGCTTCTTTTTATCTGAGAAAAATAAGCCTCTAACAGTTTAAGCCTCTCTAGTTTGTTTCTGTTACCTACAGCCAAAGACACTCTTAGCCCAGACACACTTGTTTTTAATCTTAGTGAGGACAAGCAGAAGTAATAGGTTTTGAGTAGTTTCTAGACACCAGGAGTTGGGTTGTTTTAAATGTGCTAGCTCCTTAGCCCCTGGTTATAACCTCATGAAGTAGCTCTAGCATCTCTGTCTACAGATGAGGACACTGAGTTAAAAGAGATTGAGGAAAAGGCAGATCTAAGATGAAACCTAGGCCTAACTCCAGTGTCCAAGCGTTGTCATCCCAACACTGCCAACTGTTGGAAAGAGCAGATGGAAGCCTGCCCTGTTTTAGCTAAAATATGAGCCTTTTGGTAGTTTGGAGCAGGGGCAACTGTTTGTTTATATCTTTTTAGTTAATACTCTTATGACAGTAATCAACAAACTCAGTGCTGGTCTAAAAGGATTTTTGCTATCCTGCCTCTCTCTTGGTTTTATGTTCAAAAGTCAAATAAAGGAATGTATGCTATAAAAATAGGCAAAGCCATAGACTTTCCACTAAAGAAAAATAACACAATTTAGTGTCACTTTCAATTATCTCAAAGAATTCTGATGGAAGAAAGGAAGAGTCCAGTTTATTAAACAGGATTAGAGATAGCCCTCCTTTCCAATCCACTCCATGTGGCAGAAGGTGGGATTTAGGAAGGCATAGCCCAGAGACCTTCCCTAAAGCCTGACATAGTCTCAAATGTTCACCATTAAAGCTAAAAACTGGCAAGACAACAAAAACTCCAACTAGAAGAAGCATATATTATTATAAAAATTCCCCCACTACCTTAACCTTTTGCCAATAATTATTCAGTTCATAGTCAGGAGCCCTAAAAGAACGAGAGAGTGGGTAGGGAATAAGAATGTGTCACAGTAAGCCAAGGCACATATACCCAGAGCTGTGGAAGAAAGATAAGAGATGAAATTAAAACATGGCACCATTAATAATGCTTTCATTCATTCATTCAACAAATATTTTCAGGCACTATTCTAAGTGCTGAGTATAGAGCTGTGACTATGACAGAGAGGATCTAAGTCCTCTCAGAGCTTGCTGCTAGAACAGACAGAAACATAAAGAAAACACAGGTAATTTACTTTATCAATATGGTTTTTATTATCTCAGAGAGTAATAAACACTGAAAAATATTCAAAGTTTACAGACAGAGAGTAACTGGAGAATGACTCCAGTGACTTCAGATGGGGGACTCAGAAAGGCTTCTTTGAGAGGGTAATATTTGAGCAGAATCCTCAATAATAAAAATGAGTCCTCCAAGCAAAGATGGGAAGTGGGTGACAATGTTCCAAAAAGCATGTGCAAACAGCATGTGCAAAGGCCCTGAGATGCAAATAAACCTGATGTGGGATGATGACTGAGCATAATGAGTCAGGAGGTAGGAGATGAAGTTGGAGAGGCAGAGAGGCCAGGCTGTATAGGGTTTTGTGGGCCATGGAAAAGTTTGGAAGGCACTGAAGAGTTTTATATAGGAGGGTGAACTGATCTGGTTTACCTTTTAAAAAGGCCACTTTGCAGCTCTATGAAGAATGGACTTTAGGGGGGCCCAGAGTGGAGGCAGGGAGACCAGCTGGAAGGTTGCTGCAGTAACACAGGTGAGAGATGATGGTGGGTCAGACTGGGATGGTAGTCGTGGAGGTAGAAAAAGCGGTGAGATTTGGGGTGCATTTTAAAGGCAGAACAAGGCTTGATTTGAGTTTGTTGTGGGAATTAAAAGAAAGAGGAGTCAAAGACAATTTCTAAGCCTCTATGGGATGGTGGCACTTTTTTGCTGAGATAGAGAAGGCTATGCTAGGTCATTTTGGGGAGGACACTCCCAAAATGGGAAGGGCTAGTAGAGGGACCCAAGAGTTTCATTTTGGACATGTTACATTTGAAATGCTTATCAAACACACAAATCAAGTTGCTGAGTGGGCAGGTAGATAATACAGTAACAATTATAATAATAACTATGGCCATTTATTAGGTATCTGCTATCCACAATAGTTTCCATAAATGTCAGCATACTTCACAGCCAGTCTTATGAAACAGCCATTAACCCCAGAAATCCAGATAAGGAAAAAGAGACTTTCCTAAAGGTCAGGCAACTTTCCCCAAATTCCACAAGAGAATATGGCAGCCAAGGCATGAACTCAGGGCTTGTGAGTCCAAAGCCCAGGTTCTGTCCCCTGAGCCCACTCAGTGAGAGAATCCCTGAGGAGGGCTTTTGAAACCCTTTCTGAAGCTACTGTGTACATCCTGGGAAGTGGGACCTGCTTTGCCCCAGGGATGGTGTGGGACTTCTTTAGGCTGGGCTACTAAGCTTCTTTAGGGCCCATTCCCTTGGCAACCTCAATTCCCCACTCTTAAGGAGACAGGGAAGAGATTTTTCATGGACCAATGAGATTTTCCACCTTCTATCTAGGTTTATTAAATCTAAAAAGCTCTCAGTTTTAGTCAAAAGACTGATGGCTTCCCATCACCCCGCTCAGGGATTTTAAAAAATTTGACATTACTTGACCACATAGAAAATATTCTCAGATGCAATTGTTGTGAAGGGGAGAGAGAACTGTTCAATTTCTGGGCTGGAGAAAGAGCAACTGTCAATGAGAGTGCATTAAAGTCCCTGTCTCTGGTTATTTAACCTTAATGATTTCCTTAAAAGCTCCTGGAAATCTGTGTGGTTGAAAATGGCAGATCCTGTTATTACTCAAACTGAAAACCAACCATGAGTCCATCTTCTGGGGGAAGCCAAGCAATAGTATCAGCAAAATAAAGATGGATGTCAGAGCAGGGAGCCTCTGCCAAGGTCCTCAGAGGGAGAAATAAGATGACACCCAAGAAGAAAGAGGAAGGACAGACTGTTTTCTTGTTTCCTCACATAAGATGGTGTGAGTGAGTCCACATGATCTTGGAGGTCCACAAAAGGACACCAGGACACACTTTATAGTGTCCAGTGGATATTCCAATATGAAGAATGGCAGACACCAAATTGGGTAACACTCGAAGCTCGTCTCTAAGGGACATTTTCTTTTCCAAATCCATTCGGGGACACAAAAGTGATTTTCATCCTCTTGGTGTGGAGAAAAGGGAACACTCCTACACTGTTGGTGGGAATGTAAGTTGATGCAACCACTGTGAAAAACAGTTCAGAGGTACCTCAGAAAGCTAAAAATATAATTACTATATGATCCAGCAATCCCACTCCTGGGCATATATATGGAGAAAACCATAATTTGAAAAGATACATGCACCCCAGTGATCACTACCCAGAACTATTTACAACAGCCAAAACATGGAAGCAGCCTTCATGTTCACTGACAAATTTTTGAATGGATAAAGAAGATGTGGTACATATATACAATGGCATATTACTCAGCCATAAAAAAGAATGAAATGATGTCATTTGCAGCAACATGAATGCAACCAGAGATTATTGGATTAAATGAAATAAGTCAGAAAGAGAAAGACAAATACCATATGATACCACTTATATGTGGGATCTAAACTATGACACAAATGAACCTATTTATGAAACAGAAACAGAATCATAGATATAGAGAACAGATTGGTGGTTGCCAAGAAAGAAGGAGTTGGGGGAAGGATGGAGTGGGAAGTTGGGGTTAGCAGATGTAAGCTTTTATATATAGAATGAATAAACAACAAGGTCCTACTGTATAGGACCTTGTTCAACTGTATGCAATAGCCTATGATAAAACATGGGACTTCCCAGGTGGCTCAGTGGTAAAGAATTCGCCTGTGAATTCTCCTGTAGGAGACCCAGGATATGCAGATTCAATCCCTGGGTCAAGAAGATCCCCTAGAGGAGAAAATAGCAACCTGTTCCAGTATTCATGCCAGGAAAATCCCATGGACAGAGGAGTTTGGCAGTCTGTAGTCCATGGGATGGCAAAGAGCTGGACACAACTGAGCATGCATGCATACATGCATGATAGAACATAATGGGGAAAAGTACATACTTGTATGTATGTATGTATATATATGAAAGTGAAAGTGACGTCGCTCAGTCATGTTCGACTCTTTGAGACCCCATGGACTATAGCCTACCAGGCTTCTCCATCCATGGGATTTTCTAGGCAAGGGTACTGAAGTGGGTTGCCATTTCCTTCTCTAGGGGATCTTAAGGACCCAGGAATCAAACCCAGGTCTCCCGCATTGCAGGCAGACTCTTTATCCTTTGAGCCACCAGGGAAGTCATATATATATACATATATATGTATGTATATATATATATATATATATATAAACTGAATTACTTTGCTTTACAGCAGTAATTAACACAACATTGTAAATCAACTATACTTCAATTTGAAAAACAAAAAAACAGATTTTCATCTTCTCTCTCCATTTTTCTCCCAGATAATTTGAGACAGAAAAATCTGGCTCCTCCAAGAGAATGCAATGAGTGGATGTTCTGAGCTTGAATAATGCTTGTTTTGCTTTTTTCTCCCTCCTCTATCTTATCTTTTGAGTTATATTAAACCTGACATTATCCAAGAGCTTTTGCATTGACTGAGTTTTAAACTTGGTGCAATTTGTGGACAATTTCAATAATGTGTCTGATTCATTTGTGCTGGAGTCATCAAAATCTGGCCCACTGGACAACCTTGAAGACATTGCTCTGTCAATCTGTTCTCTTCTCCACCCTATTTACTTAAGAAGAGAGATAAAGCCTATCCTGACTATTCACTGGGTTCCATGCTATATTTCACCGCCAGCAAATTCAAAATCTAGGAAGTCAAGCAGATTTACAAATATTCACTTGCCACTCAACCACAGAAGACTTTCTACTGGAGGGAGAGTGAGTGAGAAATAGAGATTTCAGGACTAGTTGATTTTAACTTTCTAAAGCAGCTAAGCATATATGGGGTTTGAACTATTCTTTGTAAATCTACACCCCCTAAAAAAAAACTAATCATAATGCATAATTAAGATCGAAGCCTAGCAGTGTCAATCCTAAATGAGCACTTGTGCTTCAAAAAGGGAAAGTGGGATCATTGGTTTGACCAGTTAATTAGCTGTTGCTTGCTAACCTGCTTAGAATTCTCTCATTCCACTAATTCAATTACTTCATCAACACAAAGACTGGATTGTTTCGATTTTCACATATATTCTCTCATTTCTTTATCATAATTGTATGTGAGCTAGCTGTATGATTACCCTTCTTTTCTAGATGGAGAAGACAGGATTCAAGGAGGTACTGCAAACTAAGACACAGACCAGATATTTGGCTTTGGTGTTAAATTCCCCATGTGCTTATTCATTACATGAGATCAGCCAGATATGGTCTTAAAGTTGTCTTAGAATTCCTTAATGACAGATGTTTTTAAGCCTCTTTTTAAAAAGTTCACACTAATAGCATGATGGTTAGTTTTATCCTTTAATAGGTAGAATCCTCTGATTGCATATCTATAAACCATCTATAAATCTATAAAACTTAAAGATTAAGAGAGGAAGTCCTGTGGAGTCTGCCCTACCCAGAGACAGAACAGTTCCCTGCAGAGAGTAGGTGATCTATTAAGAATTAATCAATGCATGAATTTTTCGACAGTTACTACAGAATACAGTTAATTTATTTTAAAACATAGTTGGGATAAAATTATATACCAATTTCAAAAATGTCAATGTTAGCATATGCATAAGGAAAATAATCCAGAAAAAACATATGCCAATGTTTAATGTCTGACACAACATGACTTAGAAAGAAAATTAATGAAAAATTATATATGCATAGCATACTTGTGCTACACTTAACAGTGGAATCAAATAGACCTATTTATAAACTCCAGACCCTTTACTGTCCATGGTAGGATTTATTGAGCAGGTTGCTTAACCCCATTGTATCTTCTTTTTCTCATTTGACAAATGGGGTTAATAATATGTGCACTTCATTGTATTGCTGTAATGATATACATTATCATCCTGCTTATTTAACTTATATGCAGAGTACATCATGAGAAACGCTGGGCTGGAGGAAGCACAAGCTGGAATCAAGATTGCCGGGAGAAATATCAATAACCTCAGATATGCAGATGACACCACCCTTATGGCAGAAAGTGAAGAAGAGCTAAAGAGCCTCTTGATGAAAGTGAAAGAGGAGAGTGAAAAAGTTGGCTTAAAGCTTGACATTCGGAAAACAAAGGTCACGGCATCTGGTCCCATCACTTCATGGCAAATAGATGGGGAGACTGTGGAAACAGTGTCAGACTTTATTTTTGGGGGCTCCAAAATCACCGCAGATGGTGATTGCAGCCATGAAATAAAAAACACTTACTCCTTGGAAGGATTATGACCAACCTAGATAACATATTAAAAAGCAGAGATATTACTTTGCCAACAAATGTCCGTCTAGTCAAGGCTATGGTTTTTCCAGTGGTCATGTATGGATGTGAGAGTTGGACTATAAAGAAAGCTGAGCACCGAAGAATTGATGCTTTTGAACTGTGGTGTTGGAGAAGACTCTTGAGAGTCCCTTGGACTGCAAGGAGATCCAACCAGTCCATCCTAAAGGAAATCAGTCCTGGGTGTTCATTGGAAGGACTGATGTTGAAGCTGAAACTCCAATACTTTGGCCACCTCATGCGAAGAGTTGACTCATTGGAAAAGACCCTGATGCTGGGAGGGATAGGGGGCAGGATGAGAAGGGGACGACAGAGGATGAGATGGCTGGATGGTATCACCAACTCGATGGACATGGGTTTGAGTAAACTCCGAGAGTTGGTGATGGACAGGGAGGCCTGGTGTGCTGCGATTCATGGGGTCACAAAGAGTCGGACACAACTGAGCAACTGAACTGAACTGAACTGAATGATTAAATTGGACAATGTGTGTATATGTATATATATAATATATATATTGCCTAGGATGTTGAAGACAAGAGAAACAGAGTCAGACACAGAAGAAAACTTCCCCCTAAAAGGTATAGAGATGATATCATATCCATGAAATAAGAACCACCACAGAATAAGAAAGAACTCTTAGAAATTATAAAAATGAATGTCAAAACTAAAATTAAAATTTCAAGAAAGACTCCAAGAAATTTTAACTAAAACAAGTAAGAGGAAACAATATGAAAATTAAAGTATCAATTTAGAAGGTCTATATCAGATTAGGTTTGACTCCATATAACAGAAAATCTAAAATAATAATGGCTTAAATATGCAAGCATTTATTCCCTGATAGCTCAGTTGGTAAAGAATCCGCCCACAATGCAGGAAACCTGGGTTCGATCCCTGGGTTGGGAAGATCCCCTGGAGAAGGGAAAGGCTACCCACTCCAGTATTCTGGCCTGGAGAATCCTGGACCACACAGTCCATGGAGTCGTAAAGAGTCGGACAGGACTGAGTGACTTTCACTTTCACTTTCAAATGGATGTAGGCATGATGAGGTTGGTATGGCAGCTCCAGAGAGACGCCTGTCTTTTTACTCTGTCTTTTTTGATCATGTAGCTTCTTATTCTCAAATTCATATCATGGTCCAAGCTAACTGCTAAAGCTCTGGCCATCATGTCTGCATTCCAGTATCAGGAAAGAGGAATCCAGGAAGGACAGAGAGCACTTGTTCCAGCTAAGTCAGCTCCAAGAGCCATTTTCCAAGAAATCCTATACCAATTTCCACTTATATCTCATTGGCTAGAACTTAGTAATATACCATCTAGCTACAAATGAGTTTGGAAAATGTGTTCTTTCCTCTAGGAAATTTATCACAAGCAGCAAACAAGTATTTTCCTACTAAGGAAAAAGGGGAGGATGTAAATATTTAGGTAGGAACTAGAAGTCTTCATTGCAGGGTCCTACTTCCGACTAATGGGAAGTCTATGAAAGGTTAACAGAAAAAAGATAGGAAGAAATTACCGAATCAGTACGAATCATATCTATCCACTGATGAACTGTCAATTATCAATCATGACTACTGATGCATTGGAAAAGACCCTGATGCTGGGAAACATTGAAGGCAAAAGGAGAAGGGGGCACAGCAGAGGATGTGACGGTTGAATGGCATTACTCACACAATGGACAGAATTTGAACAAACTCTGGGAGAGTGTGGAGGACAGGGAACCCTGGTGTGCTGCAGTCCAGTCCTCAGTGCTGCAAAGAGTCAGACAATGACTCAGTAAGTGAACAACAACAAATGAAGGATGAACTGAAAAAAGAATAGGAAGAAGTGTCAGAATCGGTACAAAGAAATCATATCTATCCACTGATGAACTGTCAATTATCAATCATAATGAATGAGAAAGGATCCCCTCCAAAGCCCACCTTAAAAGATTTCAGATTACTCAATACAAAGAGAGGATCTGAAGGAATTCCCTAGCTGTCCAGTTGCTAGGACTCTGGGCTTCTACTGCAGGGGGCCCAGGTTTGATCGCCAGTCAGGGAACTAAGATCCCAAAAGGGCAGCATGGCCAAAAAAAGAGAAGACTTGAGGGAAGTTCCCCAGAAAGAACCAGGGCTACGAGCAGCAATGAATTCGCCTATGGCACGATTGTTAGCTGGAAGACAGTGAGTCAGTACCATCAACATTTTAAAGAACACATCCTAGAGATCCATACTTGGCAAAACTAACAACTAAGTACGTAAAGTCTCAACTACTGAAGAATCCGCTAGGAAGAAAGAAGGAAGAAAATGTGGATCCCAGGAAACAGGAGATCCAGTATGGGAGGAAGGGTGAGAGATTTCCCAAGATGGCAGTTGCTTAGCAGGCCCAGGAAGCAACCAGCCCAGTTTGGAGTAGGAGGATGGAATGCATAGATTATCTGAAATTTGTACTGAGAAACTAGAGAAGGGCAGACGATTTAACAATAAATACAAATAAATGAATTAAAATATAAGCAATGCAAAAGCTAAATCCTCATCTACCTTGACAGAAGTTAGAAGAAAATGTCTAAAACAATAAATCAAGCAATGGTATTTTATGTATATTATTTAAAATATAGAAGTAGATAGTAAAAAAAAGAAAAGCTAAAATATTTGAGAGTGGTTGCTTCTGCAGAAGAGGAAAGTGGGAGTTGGAGTAAGGAAATTTCATTTTTTCATATAAGCTTTTTAGCACTAATTCTAAACTTATCCACATTATCACTTTGATTTAAAAAATCAATTTTTAAAATATGAAAACAAATAACATGTTGTTGTCCTTTCACTGAATTATCCAAACTACCTTAGTCATGTCCGACAATGAAATTATTGAGAGATAAATTAATAAATGAAATAAACTAACAGATTAATTTGGATTAATTTTATCCTTATTAGGAATTGAATACTGCTATCAACTGATTCTGTGGCTTCCAGAAATCAAAGTTTTTATTTTCAAAGACTCTCTCAATCTCAGCACCAACAAGAAATGTCATTTTAACTCAGGAAGGTGGATACCAGAGAGAACACACACACACACACACACACACACACACACACACACACACACACACGACATTGCTGTCCCTGTTTCACTGATTCAGTTTGAAGGCCTTAGAACAAAAGTTTCACTGGAATGGTTTATTAAGTACCAAACTATTAAATTCCTGGGTCCTTAGAAACCCAGCTTAACTGTTCATGAAAAAAACAAAAAGCAGCCAAAAGCCATTAATGAGATAAATTATGAAGGGAAAGAATCTGTCAAACTGAATCAGAGAAGGAGACAATTAACAGAACATCTCTCCAAAGGTAAGGAGTATTTGAAAACTCACTGTGCAAGTTTGTCACTAAGAAATCCAGCTACTGATGTATTTTCCTGGGCTGATAAAGAGAGCGGAGTGTGTATGTACTGTGTTATTTTACATGTGCCAAAGTACCCAGGCTTTCCTTTATGTTCTTCCTCTCTGAAAGAGTTGACTGAGGAAGCCCAGAAAGTTTTTTCTTTGTGGATAACAACTGGACAACAGTTAAAGGGTGTTTAAAGTATGTGTGTGATGTGTGTGCTTGCTGTCGCTTCAGTCATGGCTGACTCTTTGAGATCCCATGGACTGTAGCCCGCCAGCCTCCTCTGTCCATGGGATTCTCCAGGCAAGAATACTGGAGTGGGTTCCCATTTCCTTCTCTGGGGGATCTTTCCAACCCAGGGATCGAACCCGCATTTTTTACATCTCCTGCATTGGCAGGCAGATTCTTTACCACTAGCACCACCTGGGAAGCCCCATGTGTGTGACAGAGGTGAGCAAAAAAAGAGCCACATCGTCTTTCTCCTTCATTTCACTGGCTAAGTCAGAGTTCTGTGATGACTCCCAAGAAGGAGAAAGAATAAGTGGGCTTACATTCTGCCGGACCTGAGCTCCATCCTTCTCTTCTCTTTGCTCAGCTGTGATTTGACACCTAGTGAAATGTCTCTTCATTGTACAGATACATATTTTCCACACATGAGTGGCTGCTAGTCCTCAATCTTCTTTCAAACAAAAGCTAGACTTTGAGACTCAGTTGCCCTTAAGAGTAATGTCACTCACAGGTTGACTTTTAAAATAAGGAGTGAATCACAGCAAAGTTTCAGTTGCCTGGGTCCCTCCATTTTACCACTGGAGTATGTAATGACAAAGAAATTTGCTCATGATGTAGTGTTAAGTGAAAAAAAAAAACAGAACATGTGTTGTATATACATGTTATGTATATGGATGGGTGTGTGTGTGTTTCAGGAAAGTGCATTAAAACATCATCTGTGCTTATTTGTATTGTAGAATAATTATAGGTTATTTGCAAATTTTCTTCTTTGTAATTTTCTGTGTTTTCTGAATTCTATCTACAGGGAACCAAGAAAATATTTTATCATTAAAAGCAAAATTAAAAAAAATTCAAATAGAACTTTTTTTTCCCTATTTAAAGCAAAAGAAGTATATCTCCTGCCTGCCTGGGAGAGAGGGAGGAAGGCGAGGAGACTAATGGTCTTTGCCCACATGTCTGACAGCCCAGTGAGCTCTGATCTCAGAGCCTATGTAGGGCGGTGGCTAGAGCAGAGGTCACAGGGTGGAACCCATCTTTCTTGTGAGGATGAGTGAACTGACACTCAGACACAGTAAAGCACTTAGAATGGTGCTTGTTTAACCAATGTTAGTTATTTTTTTTTCCCTCAGAGAATTTGGCTTCCCCATCACCCCTCCAGTTCCTTTTCTCAAGACAATGAACAGTTATTTATGACCCTGAAGGAATTTCCAGCCTGTCTCCCACCTGTTCACATCTTCTGTGTTGTAATGTGAATTCTGGGTGCATGGAGTTACATCCTGAAGTTCCTATTCCTATGCATTTTTTCCCCTGAGCTGTATCACATGGCTTTTGGTATCATAATTGGGCCTCCCTGCGGGGTTTTATTCCTCAGCAGACTTTTCCAGCATCATTCCTCTCCCATCTTCACTAAGTGCTTTCTTACTATTCGCTTGAATAGCCAAGAAGGATAAACTCTTTCAGCTGATTAAGATCTACTTTGATTCATGATCACCTCTTTCCAAGTGATTTCAGGACTCAGTCTTTTTATTCTTATTAAGCTATGGAAACTTGGTAGGCAATACTATTAGACAAGTATGCTATTCTTTTTTTTCTACACGAGTCAGTATCTTCCTTCAACCTTATGTTGTCTCTGATTAAGATATACCAGCACTGGGGGGGGGGGGGGGAAAGAAATACCAGTCTTTTCGATGGCAGGGAAACAGAGCTAATCTTATATTTGAACTTGTCATCCTAAGATGTGAAAAGAGGAATACTAAGGTTTCTCTTTCTAAGAATTAACCAAGGAAGGCTGGGCTGTGTCTGTCACCTTCCTGACTGACTGACCTTTCAGACAGAGAAGCCGTCACTCTCCTTTGTGGCCGTTAAGCAGCAATTTAACACCGTGTCACATACCAGCCCCCACTATCATCTTAGCATGCAGAGCCCCAGGACTTTCAAGAACAAACTACTCTTGCTCACCCTTGTCTCTGTTATGGCAGGACAAACACAGCCTACCCAAAATGGCAGAAATTGTTACAGTGCATTTATTTAACCTCGGGCTACCTTTTTTTAACACTTGAAATGCATGTGGCTCTTGTTCAAAAGTTTGCACCATTTGAAACAGAATAACAAAGCCATAAAGTTGAGGTCTGACCCAGCAATTGTTCAGAACTATCTTTCTTATTCCATCATTTTGTTCCAACTGCCTCACAGTTTCACACCATGGCAGGTTTAGCCAGAGTTCTTTATCACCAAAAAAAGAAAGAAAACATCTACTTTAGCAGACTTGTCACTTCTAAGTTGTTGTCCTTTGGTTACAGAATCTTTCCTGGACAGATGAAAACAGAGGGCTAGATTTTTTTGCTAATTAATTACTCAGTTAAACATTTACTGAGTACTGACTTGTTATATGACACCTAATGTGCGAGGTGTTGGTGGTCTTGGGACAATGACACCACTTCTGCCCTTAAGGGTATTGGCAAATAAATCAATAACTACGACAACGTTCTCTAAGTGCTACAGTTCAAGTAGAGGAAGAGAGCGTTAAATACTCAGAAGAGGGGCCCCTGGTCTCCCCAGAGGATTCAGGAAGCTTCCCTAGAGTAAGGAAGCATTCACAAGAAGGATAAGGAGGAGTTCTCCACGTAACAAGGAGGAAAAACGTATTCCAAGACAAGAAAAAGGCTTGGGGGAGGGCAGAGTCAGGAGAGCACAGGGTGAATCCGAGGGGTTCCAAGTCCTTTGGGAGAGCTGGCACACCATGTAATATGGAGAGGGAAGGTGAGAAATGGGAGATGATGTGGGGGGGTGGTGGTGTAAATTTTGCAGGACTTCATATGTAATACTAAGTTATTTAGGCTTTACCTCCAAAGCAAATAAGAACAATTGAAGGATTTTAAGGAGGCAAATTAGATAATTAAATTTTCACTTTCTGAAGATCGCTGTAGATACAGAGGAGAAACAGTTGGGAGGAGCTGGGAGAACACTGGAGCCAGAGACACCAGTTTGGAGATGATGGCAGTGGGCCAGCTCTGAACTCGAGCAGCGATAGAAGGGAATGACCAGGTAAAGAAGGTGTCGGGAAAGCAGAATGGACATGGTTTTGGGATGGATCAGGTGGTGGTGGTGGCGGTTAGGGAGACAGGAAGAATGACCCAGGTTTCTGGCCTCAAAGAATTGGTGAGTGTTAGTGCCATTAACAGAAGTAAGTAATCCCACGGACCTCCCTGGAGGTCTAGTGGTTAGGACTCTGCTTCTACTGCAGGGGACATGGGTTCAGTCCCTGGTCAGGGAAGTTCTGCATGCTGCACAATGCAGCCTAAAGAAGAAGAAGTAATTCCAGAAGAGGATAAAATATATTTTAAAAGGCTTCCAGGATGGCATGATGGCTCTTACCATGAAGCAGGTAGTTGCATAAGGCAGAACTAAGCTGGAATAGGAATGAGCCATTCATCTAGTCATGCCTTCGGGAATGTGTTCTACACCAGGCACTGTGTGGGGCAGTGACCTGAGATCCTGTGGCCTAGGATTGGTTTCCACTCACAATTGTACTCCTTACCAGCCCTGAGACTTTCATAAGCCCACTAACTTCTGAGCTTCCATTTATCAGCTAAAATATGGTGACCAAACTCTCAGCTTGTTAGGCTGATCATTATAATAACACTGAGGAAAGTCCTTAGTAAATTGTCATTACTATAACCCAGATGCTAATTTCAACAAAGAAGTTGAAAACAGAGTTTTCCTTTAGGATAATGGACCATATTGGCTACAAAAGAACGAATAAAAGCCAGATGAAGAAAACTAATCTTCACAGAAGTGTGACAGACCAGGACAGAAGTGAGAAGGGGATCCACAGGGTCTTTTACCCTTTTCTTCCTTTACCACACTGACTGTCCTTTTTACCCAAAGTGTAAAAAAAGGTGACGTTTTTGTGGATAAAGGGAAATAATCTGAAATAGCATAAGGAAGTTTGTAAAGCTGAGAACTGTTACCAGTAACATTTCTCATTTTAAATAATTATCTTTTAGTTGGTATTTCCAGTGACTGCAGATTAATTTATAATATAGTACAGTAAAACAGGTAAAGTCCTTCACCTTTCTGTGGTCCTGGCAGTACAACAAAATGCTTTCAATTTTACGAATTTCATGGAATTCACCACTTGGTATTAGATAACAACTCAGACATGGCAGAAACTACTGCCCCCTTTCATAGATGAAAGAATTAAGATTTTGAAGATCTAACAAGCTATTGAACTAGTGAACACCACACAGCTAGCTTGAATCCACATCTTTTGTCTCCGAGATCAAAGTTTTTTTTAATACTGCTTTATATTATTTACTTAGAAGAATGAACGGTTTTGAAAACTTTGAGAAATTATTGTACAGCAAATCCTTTCTCAGTTTCTTAAAGAATGGGTCTACAAAGGTATTTCAGAAAAATCCGTCTTCCATTTTCAACTTCCATGCTTTCCTAAAATCTTGAAACCCTTTTCTCTGTTGGGTCTTTTCTCTTAACCTACAACATGATAGAGTCTCTACTCTCCCTGAATTCTTTCTTCTCTTCAAGATTTAATTATTTCTCTCTCCTCTTGTTGGTCAAAGTTTTTGAAAAAACAGTGTACACTCAAGGGAGTGTACGGTCCACACTCCCTCAGCCACTTCTTATCCTTCCACCCACTAACTCAGGCTCTGCTTGTCCTACTCACTGAACTTGCAATTGCTAGGGTAACTGACGACCTCCCATTGTCACACTTCTTGGCCCTTGTGTGGGACCTCTGTGCAGCACGACTCTCAGCCACGTCTTGGCTCTCCTTGACTTCGGCACCCCCTTCTCTCCAGGCTCTTTCCTCTCTCTCGTTCCCTTCTCTCCCTCCACCTTCATAGGCTGGCTCCTCTTTCTCTGTCTGTTCAGTAAAACCCTGTGTTCACCATGGGACTCTACCTTCCTCTCTTCTTACTCCAGAAGCAAAGAAGGTAGACTTCAACCTTTTGGTGTTAGTAGTACATTCTGGAAGAACAGTGGAATTTGGGGAGGCAGCATGAAGGGATTAAACGGCAGCTACAGGTAGTGAACTATTTTCCCTTGGTCACCCTTCGGAACAGTGTTTCTGTTTAAATAGAACTGCCTGCTCTCTTTCATGTGCTGCGCTCCTGAAGTCGTTTCTCAGCCATCCAGGAACCTGCAGGAGTCGGCCCCAGCCTGATGTTAAGCAATGGAATGTGATGCCTTTCAACTCTTACTCTCACCAAAGTGGAGGCTCCGCCCTGTGCAGAAACTTGCACAGAAGACTCTTGGCTGAATTCTACCTGACGGGTAGCCCCTCTCTCAGCCAAACAGGGCTTGTGATGCATGGAGTGGTAAAGCAGGCTTTACAGAGATGGGAACCACTGCCCAAGACCCTCACATTCTCTATAGTTGTATCTTATCATCGTCATCATTATTATTGTGGTAAAATATACATAGCATAAAATTTACTCTTTTAACCATGTTAAAGTATAACATTCAGTGGCATTAAGTACATTCATAATTGTACTATCATTACAACTATTTGATTCCAGAACATTTTTATCCCCTAGATGGAAACCCTGGTCACAGTAAGCAGTTATACCCTGTTCAGCCCTCTCATCAAACCCTGGAAACCACTAACCTGCTTTCTGTCTCCATGGATTTGCCTATTCTGGATATTTCACATAAATGGAATTATGTGGTCTTTTGTATCTGCTTCTTTCACTTAGCCTAATATTTTCAAGGCTCATTTATGTTGTAGTATCTATCAGTATTTCATTTCTTTTCACTGTCAGATAATATTCCATTATATGGATATATGGCATTTTGTTTACCCGTTCATCTGTTGATGGACATTCGGGTTGTCTACACCCTTTGGCTACTGTGGATCGCGCTGCTATGAACATTCAGGCACAAGTTTTATTTGAACCCCTGTGTCCACTCTTTTCAGTGCATGCCTAAAGGTGGAATTTCTTGATCATGTGGTAATTCCATGTTTAACTTTTTGAGGAAACATCAAACTGTTTTCCACAGCACCTGCACCATTTGACATTCCCACCACCAGTGTATGAGGGTTCCAACTTCTTCACATCTTGCTGTTTTACTTTTTTACAAATTATGGTATCGGGTGTGAAGTAGTTTTTCATTGTGGTTCAAAGGTTTTATCTTTAAATGTTTATGATTCTTAAAACTATACTCTTATTTACCCAGAAGAAATAAAAACATTTATCTACAAAAGACTTATAAACATTCAAAGCCAACTTATTTGTAACATTCTAAAACTGGAATTGACACAAATGTCCACCCACAGGTGAATGGATAAACAAATACTGGCATACCCATAGTACAGTGAAATCTAGCCAGCAATAAATAGGAACAGATCACACACAAAGGAAGGTCAAATACATTATGCCGAGCAAAGAAAAAAGTCAGACACAAAAGAATACATCATGTATGTTCAATATACAAAGCTCTAGAAAAGAAAGACAAAACTAATCAATATTAATAGTTCTGTGGTTTCCTGGGACTGGGGGTAGGGACTGGCTGCAAAGGGGGCCTAAGGGAACTTTTTCAGGTATTTGAAATAGTCTATATGTTGATATGGGTAGTGGTTACATCAGGGTACATATTTGTTGGCTTTTAAAATGAGTGTATTTTAGCATATATAAATTACTTCTCAGTAAAGTTTATATTGAACCATGAACTTCTAGATGTTCAAGCTGGTTTTAGAAAAGGCAGAGGAACCAGAGATCAAATTGCCAACATCCACTGGATCATTGAAAAAGCAAGAGAATTCCAGAAAAACATCTATTTCTGCTTTATTGACTATGCCAAAGCCTTCGACTGTGTGGATCACAATAAACTGTGGAAAATTCTGAAAGAGATGGGAATACCAGACCACCTGACCTTCCTCTTGAGAAACCTGTATGCAGGTCAGGAAGCAACAGGTAGAACTGGACATGGAACAACAGACTGGTTCCAAATAGGAAAAGGAAATATATATATATATCCAAATATACATCAAGGCTGTATATTGTCACCCTGCTTATTTAACTTATATGCAGAGTACATCATTAGAAACGCTGGGCTGGAGGAAGCACAAGCTGGAATCAAGATTGCTGGAAGAAATATCAATAACCTCAGATATACAGATGACACCACCCTTATGGCAGAAAGTGAAGAAGAGCTAAAGAGCCTCTTGATGAAAGTGAAAGAGGAGAGTGAAAAAGTTGGCTTAAAGCTCGACATTCAGAAAACTAAGATCATGGCATCTGGTCCCATCACTTCATGGCAAATAGATGGGGAAACAGTGGAAACAGTGGCTGACTTTATTTTTCTGGGCTCCAAAATCACTGCAGATGGTGATTGCAGCCATGAAATTAAAAGACACTTACTCCTTGGAAGGAAAGTTATGACCAACCTAGAGAACATATTAAAAGGCAGAGACATTACTTTGCCAACAAAAGTCCGTCTACTTAAGGCTATGGTTTTTCCAGTGATCATGTATGGATGTGAGAGTTGGGCTATAAAGAAAGCTGAGCGCCAAAGAATTGATGCTTTTGAACTGTGGTGTTGGAGAAGACTCTTGAGAGTCCCTTGGATTGCAAGGAGATCCAACCAGTCCATCCTAAAGGAAATCAGTCCTGGGTGTTCACTGGAAGGACTGATGTTGAAGCTGAAACTCCAATACTTTGGCCACCTGATGTGAAGAGCTGACTCATTGGAAAAGACCCTGATGCTGGGAAAGATTGAGGGCAGGAGGAGAAGGGGACGACAGAGGATAAGATGGTTGGATGGCATCACCAACTCAATGGACATGGGTTTGGGTGAACTCCGGGAGTTGGTGATGGACAGGGAGGCCTGGCATGCTGCAGTCCATGGGGTCGCAAAGAGTCAGACACGACTGAGAGACTGAACTGAACTGAACTGAAAGTTGATATTAAAAGTTTTAAAATATATAGACTCTCAAATACACAGTCAAGACTCTAACCCTCTTTGGTTCATTTCTTTCATAACTCAACAAATACATGCTTACTATGTTCTAGTCTCAGTGCTGTGAAATAAGGATACAGTGGGAAATGAGATAGTTCCTGAGGTCATAGATACCATGGTCTGGTCTGGGAGACAGATGTTAATCAAATCATTGAATCAATAATGGCATCATCACATCTGCATAAATGATGCAACAGAAAGTTACATGGGATTATGAGTTCTTACATGGAAGTTGACCTTGTCAAGTTCCAGGTAGGTGATGGCTGAGTTTAGATGAGATCTGAAAAATGAGGAGAAGTTCATTTGGGGAATGTTTTCTTCAAAGAGGGAAAAGCATGTGCAAAGGGCTTGTGACAATAAAGAACATTACCGATTCAAGGATCTGAAAGCAGGCTAACATGACTGGAGTAAAGAGACGGAGGGAGAGGGCTAAGCAAATTGTGTTGGAGAGTGTGAGTGCCTTTAGAGAAAGCTCAGGATCTCTGTTATCATCAGTACTGTGCTTAGGTGTTCAGTTATCATCAGAGCAAAGCAAAATCATTAAATTACAGATAGCAAGAAGATCAGCTTCGAGTTTCAAGATCATCTCTGGCCACTATAAAGAGTGGTTTGGCAGAGAGAAGAAGGATGTTGAAGAACGACCAGCTAAGAGGCTACTGTGGAGGTTGTGGAGAGAGGCAGTAGGCTCTGATATCAGGTGGTACTTGTGCAAAAGGGTAGAACCAGATGGGGCCAAGAGCTGAGATTCAGCAAGGGGATGTACTATGAGTGAAAGCAAGCTAAAGAGTTGCTAGGTGGTTGGGCTGGATGGATGGGGAGATGGGCAAAACCAAGAATGGGTCAGGTGTAGTAGGAAAACCATGCATTCAATTTCAGACATGTGGAATTTGAGGCTCCTGGTCCACCAAGCTCTTTCAGACTTTCTCTTTCCTGAAATGGTTTCCTTTCCCCAGTTTCTGATGTGACACTCCAGTTCATTCATGGAAGCCCAGCTCAGGTGTTACTATCTCCCTTTCCCTCCCATCAGGCAGTATTCTTCATTTCTTCTGTAATACCTCTATCCAGGGAACTGTAAAAGTCAATTTACAAGCTTATATCCTCTACTAAGCTGTTAGCTCCCTGGAGGAAGAGCTGTGAATCCATTTTAGCACCCCCAGAACCAGTACATGATCACCATCTAATAGCTGCTGTATAAATACTTGACGAAATGATATGGATACGGGTACAAAACATTTACGATTTCTATAATGCTGTTCTCCTAAAGAGCTCAGTAAGTCATGGCAGACATAAATATAAGTTTACAAGCAGAAGGTGTGAAAGGTGAGTTACTGCAGGCATTTGGTGAGCAGGAAAAGAGATGGCTGTCCTTTACCAGGCCACAGTATCAGTCAGAAATACATTTGGCCACAAGGAATAGAAAACTTAGTCTCAGGGACTATAAATGCTCAGAGATGGGCTGTTGTTGGATTTCATTTGAATGCCCAGCAGTACCATACACACTGACCCTATTTCCACTCTGTCATCCTGTGACATCCTGATTATATTGGCTTTTTTGGCCTCATGTTCATTCTCTTGATTACAACATGCCCATGTTGTATTCTAGTTGCGGCATCACTAGCCATCTCATTTGCATTCAAGGCATTGGGAGCATGGGGGACAGAAGGTCAGAGTCAGCAAAAGATTTCTCAACGACCCCGTCAACACCCTCTTTCAACTCATTTGCCAGAACTTGGTCAATGACCTCCTTAGCTGCAAGAAAGACTAGAAAATCAGGAATGGGACTGTCCCAGTAGTCTTGGACCACAATCATAATCCTCAGTAATGTTAATAGGAAGGAAAGGGAGAGTGGTTTGGCTACTGGGCAGGTGACTCACTTAGAAGATATTGCATTTTTTACAGATTTATGGTTTGGCAACCTTGCATTATCAGATGATGCTTAGCAATTCTTTTGCAATAATGTTTTTTTAAAGTAAGCTGTGTGCTTTTTTAGATATAATGTTATTGCATACTTAATAAAATATAGTACGCTGCTGCCGCTAAGTCATTTCAGTTGTGTACGACTCTGTGCGACCCCATGGACGGCAGCCCACCATGCTCCCCCATCGCTGGGATTCTCCAGGCAAGAACACTGGAGTGGGTTACCATTTCCTTCTCCAATGCATGAAAGTGAAAAGTGAAAGTGAGGTTGCCCAGTCGAGTCCGACTCTTCGCGACCCCATGGACTGCAGCCTACCAGGCTCCTCCATCCATGGGATTCTCCAGGCATGGAGTGGGGTGCCATTGCCTTCTCCAAGTATAGTATAATGTAAACATAATTTTTTTATGTTGGAAACCATAAGTTCACGTGACTCATTTTATCGCAATACTGGCTTTACTGCAGTGGTCGTGAACTGAACTTGCAATATCTCTGACGTATGCTTGCTTCATCCACCTGGCATGGCTAGTCCTGTCCTGTAGTTATGTGCTGTAGTTATGACTGTAGCTAAGGTGGAACCAGGGGGAATGGATCTTTCTCTAATGTCCATTAAAACAAGACACCAATGGCACAGTCAGTTTGCATGGATAGGAAGCCTTGGGTACCTGAGGCTTTCAGCCCAAATGTCCCCACTTTCCAAATATTTTCCTCACTCACAATTTCCCCACCCTTTTCAATAATTTTCCAATAATTATTTGATCCAAGCCATACCTATCCCTTTAAGATAACAGCCTTTGCATTTGACTAGCTCCTGCTTGGACCACTCAGCAGAAGACCTGGTAGGAATTCTGAGCTCATGGAAATGTCTTCTTGCCCATTTATTGTGGTTCTAAAGCAGGAAGGATAGGAGTCACACAAGACAAACAGGTGGGAAGCAAGTACCTTATTGGCTTCCACTCACTACATCTTCTTCACTTAAATCAAACACAGGGAAGTTGTTCTTGACAACACAGGGAAGGCATGAGAAGTGAATTATTTATCCTTACTCTAAATACAAGCCTACACATTGTCAGCCTGTAAACGCTAGTAATTAAGAAACCAGTTAAGGTCTGCTTGGGGAACATACTTTGACAGCAGCTGCTACAGAATCTGAACCTGTAGACAGGCTGCCATCCCTGTGTGAGATCCTCCTCCCTCCCAGCATTAACTGCTGTCTCACCTGTGTTCCCATGCACCTGATCCAAGTGTTGACACAGCGCTGAATACAGGTCTCTCCTCCACTCCAGACTAGTAGCTCCTTTCTGCCTCCTTCAGCAGCACATCCTAAGGACCCGGCAGAGTGCCTGGTTCATAGATGTTCAGAGGCAGCGCCGTGAATGGTCCATGAGTCTCTTAGTTCCTCCACTAGCAGAAAAGCACAGGATGTGGGAGACTTTAAGTACTCACCAACCAATCAAGCATCCCGCCTCAGACACAAACTTTCTGCGTCTTCCCAGGGGCCTGAAGTCAAGTGTGACAAGGGTTTTACTTGTCATCCCAAGTTTCTTCGGCTCCTCAAACATTTCAGTTTGCAAACACAGTCGGCTCCACTTGGGACAATCTATCTCCCCAGGTCACTCCAACCGGCTACTTCATGCCCATCCTTTAATTCTCTTAGCCATCGGCATCTTGAGGGGACTTCCCCTGACCTCCCCAAGTCTGGCTCAGGGCCCCCTCTGAGACCACTCCCTCTCGGTTCTGCAGTATATCTGTCCATTAGTCGTTTCCCTTTCTAGACCGTGAGCTCCGGGAACAAGATGATCTTGTTCTCTCTTTTGTCCTCACTGCTTATGACGCCGCCTGGACCACAGGAGGGGTTCCAAATATTTTGGAATAAACTGATAAAGGAGTGGAATGTCCGTAGCCTGGCGGTACTGGGCCGGATGTCGCTTGTATCTGGGGAACTCCAGCCTTAGGGCCCACTCTCCCCAGCTTAGACTTGGAACTCCTTCTGGGAGAGGCGCGCCCGGTGGCTGGGACCCGCCTTCCAGGTTCCAGAGCGACCCCGCCTGCCCGGGCCGCGTCCCTGCGCGCTGGGCGGCGGCGACTTCAGGGCAGGAGCCGGCGGAGCAGGTGGGGGCGGCGGCCCCGCCTCCGCGTCCCGGCAGCCCCAGAGCTGGCGGCCGGGAGGGAGCGACGCTCGCCGAGCTCAGCACCCGGCGCAGCGCGGCCGCAGCAGCGCCGCCTGAAGCACCGGTGCTGCGGGACGGAGCCCGGAGCCTAGAGGCGGCGGCGGCGGCGGCGGCGGTGGGGAAGCCGGCCAGAGACGAGTCCTGTCCCGTCCTGTCCTCCGCACGGCTGGCGGCAGGTAGCGGCTCCGCGAGCGTGCCCGGGTCGGCGCCGGAGGGACAGGGGATAAGCTGTCGCGGGGGGCGCTCGGGCCAGTCCCGGGGCGGAGTGAACCCCTGGCGGGGCCAGGGGTGCTGCGCGCATGCTCGTGTCCGGGGCTCCCCGCCCGCGGCGCTGCGCTGCCCTGGAGCCCCTCGCTCGCTGCCCGCCGCGCGGTGCCTCCCGGGCCCGGCTGTCACGGGACCGCGGAGAGAAGGAGGTCACCCCGGGGTTGCCTGGTTGTCTTCCCCCGACCCGACTCTCCAGGGAGCGGCCCCAGGCGCCAAGGCCGCCCCGGCCTGGTCGCCAAGCTCTCCCTTCCCCGCTTCACCCCCGGAACAAAAGGCTGGGGTCTCGTTGGGGAAGGGGCTATCGCGGGATGAGCCGGGATGAGTAAAGAGCAACTAGGAAATTGCCCAACTGAAGGTGGCTTGGGGGATATATTGATAGACGCCCCGGATGAGGAGGCCAATCTCGGAGATGGGAATTGACTCGCGTAAGGTCACCCAGCTCGTGGTGACTCCTTTAGTCTCCGGACTCCCTTCCCAGTGCTCATCTCCAAGCCCCTGAAGCCAGTCGTGTGTGCTCCAGCGACTTAGGTTTGTCCACACATGGGTTTTTAAATCTCCTTTGGAGGAACCAGGGAGAAGGTGGCAGAGTCTGTTGCACCCTCCCTCAATACACACCGGAGGCGAGAAGGAGCGGGGATGGGGGAGCAGGGTTGGAGAAGAGGCCACTCCGGATCTCCGGGTGGGAGGTGGAGCACGGGGAGCCCAGCCCTGTCCCCGTGGGCAGCGGGCACAGGCTCTCAGGAACAGAGCCTTCTGAGCATGGCTTGCCAGCCGTGTGGGTGTGCCCGCGACGGGAGCGGGGGCCGCGTGGGGCCCCAGTACGCTCTGCTCCCTGGAAAGAAGTTTTGTAGGGAGAGGCTGGGGGAGCCGTCCTGACGCTCTGGGACGCGCGCAAAGCATCCCCATCCCTGAAGCTCGGAGTGCTTTGTAATGGGCTCTATTTGGAAGGAAAGTTTCTCTGTAGCAGGAAGATGGGCTATCACTTCCCCTCTCCGAGCTTGGGGGTCACTGGCTGCAAAATGAGGGCTTTGTTTTGCATGATCTGTCTGATTTAGAAAGTTGGTGCCTCTCTCCTCCTTTCCAGAATCTTTATCTCTTTAGAGGAAAGATTGGTCGTACATTTCTTGTGGTCAGCAATAGTCATTATCACAGGGACTCCAGCCTTCCCTGAAAAAAAAAAACTTTTTCTGTTAACTTTAGCAAAGCTATCCATGGAGATGAAGCATAGATGAGGGGCTGCCTTTGGGCCTGATAATGGCCTGGACAGAAAGGGATGGAGGCTTCAGAGATGCTGGAAATGCTCCCCACCTTGACCTAAGTAGTGATAACACAGGGGCACACATTTAGATATTTGTAAAGTTATTTCTGTGTGATTTATGCACTTATGAAAAGTGAAAGTCACTTGGTTGTGTTGGACTCTGCAATCCCGTGGACTGCAGCCCACCAGGCTCCTCTGTCCTGAAATTCTCCAGGCAAGAATACTGGAGTGGGCTGCCATGCCCTTCTTCAGGGGATCTTCCCAAGACAGGAATCGAACCTGGGTCTCCTACATTGCAGGCAGATTCTTTACCATCTGAGCTACCAGGGAAGCTCTTGACTTACACACTTGACTTATGTTTTACCTCAATAAAAAATAAATAAGAATTTAATGCTGAAAATCCACTCACTGTGGTAGCACACAGACTGGTATAGTTTTCTATATCTAAGGCATTTTAGAGATACATTTAAAAACCACAAAAACTAAATCAGAAAAATTAATGAATAATAATAATATAAAAGGGACAGGGAGCAAAGAAAGTTTAGCCATAATGAGAAATGAAATACAGACTGCAGAATGCCTTACCAAATGCCTTTACATGAACGACCTCATATGACTCACAGTTCTTTAAGGGCAATATTGTTATTGTGCCTTTTTTATGGAGGAGAAAATAAAAGGTCACAGAGGTTAAATACCTTACTCAGGGGAGTGGAGGGTCGAGAACTTGGGTACACAGATCTCAAATTCTGTACATGCAACCACAGATAGGCAATTTTCAGCCACTAGAATCAGGGCAGAACTATCAGGGTGACAGATACTTGAAGGCTGGCTTCCCGCCGTTCCCCCTTTTGGTTCCTTTCCAGGAGTTGCTGTTGTTTTCATATAATTGTGAGTGTGAGATCATGTCACCAACTGAAGCTAGCCAGCAGCAGACGGGATGAAGGAAGTGTGTGTGTATCTAAGAACGTACAGTTTTAGGAATAGGAGAAAGCCAGCTGGGCTAGCCTGGCAACACTGTTTTCAGGATTTATTGTTCAGAAATCATAAAGTACAGGTTGTGATTTTGAAAGTGAGTTAAATACACACAAAGAATAAACAATACAACCTAGAAAAGATCTGAAAACCAAAACATAATTCACTCTAGAAAAAAACATGTAGGATTTTCACTAGGGAAGAATAGCCAACTTCCCTACAGTCTAGAATTTATAGATATATGTTTATTAATGCTTAAGTTTAAAAAAAAACCTACAAAAATAACTCAGCAGAAGGACAGAAATTTGTTTTCCAGCAAACGTGTTATAAACATACTTACACTTGGTGTGGAAATATTTGAACCTTGAGGGTACAGGAACATTTTATCTAGAAAATGATTTTGAGAAACTGTCCTCAAATGTGTTCTTCTAGTGATTTTATACTTCTGCCTAAAATGCAGAACCCAAAGGAGTAGAATCGTGTTCGTCTTACCAGCCAATACCACATTGCAGAGTTGAATGTGTCTTGCTTTTGGAACTGGAAAGTTTTGGTTTGAAGAAGCTGGATTAAGTTGGGCAGCTAAAGAGGTATCTGGATGGATCTGCTTTGCCGAGTGCCATCCAGCGTGATTATGCATCACCAAGTTATCTTTAGGCAAGTTTTGCCACGTCACAGTTAGTGTTCCTGCCATCTGGCTGCGGGAATATTTAGAAAGGAATCGTAGTGTTTGACTGACTCTGCTGAGAGCATGACAAAACAGACTTTGAGAGGGAACTATTAAATATGAGTTAGGGTTGGTGAGAAAATGATTAATTGCTTCTTATTTAGCCATAGTGCAAAACCGAAGAGACAGACGATTCCCAGCTGATGCCGAGCAGGTGCAGCACATATGTTTTCTCACTGACTTCAGCCAAGAGTGCACTTGAAACGTCCCCTTTGCAATTCTAGTTGGGTCTTTCCTTCGACCTGCCCAAGCAGGAACCCGATCCATTTTGCAGCAGGGGAATCATGTGGTGAACTGCCTTGCTGAAGTGCCAAAGAGATAAGTGATGCAGAGCAAATGTGGCAAAAATGCCTGGGGAGCATTTTGTGGGCCAGACACTGTGAAAGATTTTCAAGTGCATCTTGAAGAAATATTCATCCTGTGTGGGCGATGTACTTCGGCGAGACACTGAACGTGAGATGGCCGCATGCAGAAAGGAAGCGCCAGGCCTGTCCATGGACTGTAAGCCTTCGGTGCTGCGGAGTAGCTAAGTAGAGAGCTTGTGAGAACTTGTGTCCAAATGAGGGCAGGTGTGTGTCAGAACAAGATGCCCAGGCTGCCATCCACTATGCCTTAAGAGCCAAAGGCTGCCTTGTCCTGGAGGCTTTTGTGTGTGGCTAGGCTAAGAGCTTTCTACATATGAAATCAATCCAACAGTCCTGTAAGGGAGCTGATTCTTCCTACTCCCATTATCCGGCTTTGCAGTGGTAAAGAATCCACCTGCCAATGCAGGAAATTAAGGAAACTAGGAGACACCGGTTCAATCCCTGAGTCAGGACAATCCCCTGAAGGAGGAAATGGAAACCCACTCCAGTATTCTTGCCTGGAAAATCCCATGGACAGAGGAGCCTGGTGAGCTACAATCTACGGCGTCGCAAAGAGTTGGACACAACTGAGCGACTGAGCACTCCCGTTATCAGATGGACACAGGGGCCAAGAGCTAAACTGCTCTGGGAATGATCATGCCACGCCCTGCTCTGGTTCTGTCAGCCAGCTCATAAGTCCAAGATGCCCTTTACCTGTCTGACTCTCCTTTATTGCACCTGTGCTCCTGGAGGGCAGGGACTATGTCTGCTTCACCTCTTCCCAGCACCTGCATTGTTGGTGGCAGGTGATGAATAGTGAATGAGGGAGTGAATGAATGGATATATTCATATTTAAAGACCAAAAGCCAATTTGGATTAACCGTCCTTTTGACTTTTAACGTCTTATTCCTCTCTATAAATATGGATCATCAGGCATGATTGTACAATTGACATCTCCTTTAAAGCTGAAGAATGTTAAGCTCAGCCTATAAGATCAGAATGTCTCTGCTTCTTTTAGAAATTAAATATAATTATTTCTTCTTTTGTAAAATGTTTGTAATTCAAAATACCTGGGTTTGAATCTTGCATTCATCACTTGGTTGTATGACATTGGACAAATTACTTCACCTTTCTGTGTCTCAGTTTTTTCATCTGTAGAGTGGACCTAGTAATAATACTACTTATCGCCTATTTAGGGTAAATAACCTAAGTTAAGCCTAAGACAGTGCTTGGTTCATAGCAATGTCAATAAATTAGCTATTATTATTATTGTCGTTATCATCTGATGTTTTTAAAAAAATTTTGCCTGAAATGCTCTTCGTTCCATAAAGCATTAAAGGAGTTAACAACATCAGATTAATAGATAATGAAACAGCAGTAAAGAAAACACACAGATTAAAAAGCAACATAAAATTAGAAGGGGGCTTCCCTGGTGGCTCAGTGGGAAAGAATCCACCCCAGAATTCAGGACACATGGGTTCAATCCCTGATCTGGGAAGATTCCACATGCCATAGAGCAACTAATTCCATGTGCCACAACTACTGAGCCTGTGCTCTGGAGCCCAGGAGCCACAGCTACTGAGCCCACGTGCCCTAGAGCTCATGAAGAAGCCACTGCAATGAGAAGTCCTTGCGCTGCAACAAGGAAGACCCAGCACAGCCAAAACTAAATAAATACAATTATTTTGAAAAAGGTAAAATTAGAGGTAGTTTAGTGAACAAGATTATGTTATAAGGTGCAGGTAATTTCTAGAGATGAGTTTAAGGTTTGGTGTAGTTTCTGGAGATGGGATTAAAAATTTGTCAGAGCTTCCCAGTAGCCAAAACAAAGAGGGAAACACGAATAGTTACCTGATCCACAGTGACCATGAGATAAAAAGAGATCAGTTACACAGCTTTTCCTGGTCCTGGAACCTGGGATGGCTTTCTCCTGGTGAGTCCTCAAAGTCTCTGTTGCCATAGAGACCAAAGTCTTCAACATGGTTCCTGCCATGAAGACAATGGAAATTTTGTGGTAGAAGGTAATAATAATAAGGTGTTTCCTAGAACGTTACTGACTGCAGTTCTGGAGACATGCTCCCAGAGCACAACCCTATAGAAGCTCTTCTGTGAAGGGCCAGAACACAGTGGTTGGGGGATGTACTGTTTCCTTAGCTGTGCTTACTGAGTTCCTGGGAGAGTAGAAAGATTCTTTCTCCCAAACATTATAGTTCTTGTAAGAATCAGGTGAACAGTCCTATCTTTAAGAACATTGGTTCTGATAGAACCTATATAAATGAGCCAGATCAGTTTACTTTATCCAGAAAAAGTCCAAAGGTGTCATCATGCATGTATACTCATTAATAGATGTGTTCATGAATTTTCTTAATACTGGTAATCCCATAATCTCCCTTTAGCTACTGTTTGGAAAAATAAATATCCAGTGCTCTGTACTATCTTTTAGGCCCCTTAAGGCATTTATTACCTCTTGGTAGTAAGAATAAGTGATATTTGATTTTTAAACTTTTTTTTTTAGTACTTGAAATAATGGACATGTCTTTTTAGTCTCATGTTTTATATATATACAATGTATTATTATATGTATAATGTATATATTAATGTATATATTAGCCCAAATATGATTTGTATCAGTTAGGATTACATTCAGCAGCCAAAACAAACAAAACAAAAAGCAATGCACACATGAGAATCTGGCTTAACCAGATAGAAGTGTGTCTTGTAGAAATAGACTCCCAAGAAAGAAAGTCCAGGGCTGATCAGTTCAGTTCAGTTGCTCAGTCGTATCCGACTTTTTGCAACCCCATGGACTGCAGCACGCTAAGCCTCCCTGTCCATCACTAACTCTCAGAGTTTACTCAAACTCATGTCCATTGAGCCCGTGATGCCAATCCAACCATCTCATCCTCTGTCATCCCCTTCTCCTCCCACCTTCAATCGTTCTCAGGGTCAGGGTCTTTTCAAACCAGTCAGTTCTTCACATCAGATGACCAAAGTATTGGAGTTTCAGCTTCTGCATCAGTCCTTCCAATGAATATTCAGGACTGATTTTCTTTAGGATGGACTGGTTGGATCTCCCTGCTGTCCAAGGGACTCTCAAGAGTCTTCTCCAACACCACAGTTCAAAATCATCAATTCTTCAGTGCTCAGCTTTCTTTATAGTCCAACTCTCACATCCATACATGACTACTGGGAAAACCATAGCTTTGACTAGATGGACCTTGGTTGGCAAAATAATGTCTCTGCTTTTTAATATGCTGTCTAGGTTGGTCATAACTTTTCTTCCAAGGAGCAAGTGTCTTTTAATTTCATGGCTGCAGTCTTGGCTGAAGAAGGAGCTCAAACAGTGCTATCAGAGAATCAGCCTCTTTCCATCTTCCTGCTTCACTATCCTCACCATGTAGTACATCATCTGAAATCCAGTTGCTTCGTGGTCGCAATATGGCTGCCGTATCTCTAGGCTTACATCTTTAGGCAAGAAGAAAGTGTGTGTTAGTCGCTCAGTCGTGTCCAACTCTTTGCGGTCCCATGGACTCTAGCCCACCAGATTCCTCTGTCCATAGAATTCTCCAGGCATGAATACTGTAGTGGGTGGCCATTTCCTTCTCCAGGGGGACTTCCCGACCCAGGGATTGAACCTGGGTCTCCTGTATTCCAGGCAGATTCTTAACCGTCTGAGCCACCAGGGAAGCCCCAGGTGAGAAGAAAAGAAAGGTATAAATACCTAAAGAATGAGAGCCCTTCTCTTAGGGAGGCTTTGCCTTTTTATATAGAAAGTGCTGGCCTCCCCAGCTACTTCTGGCTACATCTCATTGGCCAAAATGGTGTCACAGTGCTGCTCTAAAATGTAAAATCTGAAAAATCAAATAGTTTTAGCTAGGTAAACTGCAACTGCTACCCCAACCCCACCCCCCTCCAGCTAGGGCAGTTGCTCTAAGGAAGAAGAGGAAATGGTTATTGAGTAGGCAACTAAAATTATCAACCACTTGACATAACCTCCATTATTAGCCTGTCTAATTATGTCCTTGACTTAATTAGAAACTACAAAACCTGACTCAGTAATTTAAAGTGTTACACTTTTTTAGTTTTTCATGCAATTAACATTAGAAAATGAAACACACCCAGCTGTCTTATGTAGATTCCTAAATCTCTGTTACCAGCCTTGCTTCTTTTCTAAATTTCAGATCCAAATTTCCATTTGCCAAAAGGACCTCATATGCTTCAAATTAAACTCACTTCTCCCCACCTGTGCACCACCCCCAACACCCACACATTTGTTCCTGCCTTCCTTAATTAATACTAGATTGTCTTGGCAAGGAGCCGTGGGGTTATCCTAGGATCTTCTCTCCCCACCCATCTCCAACATCCAAATTTTTATCCTCCTTGGCTCTACCCCACTGCAGTTACTCTAATTCAAATAAATATCCATCCTTGCTTGTGTGAATCCCCAGATTGATATACCTACTTGCTACTTCTTCTCCCTATAATTCTTTTTCCCCAATGGCCCCTAGAGTGCTATATGTAAAACATGCTGCATCTAACATGTCTCCTTTTTAAAAAAATTAAAATAAAGCTCAGACTCCTGAACAACCTAGCTCTGTGAGCACCATGCTCCCTGGGACTGTTTGCCCCACACCCCATACATGCCTACATGGCAAAGCTTTGCTCATCCCCTCCCCACTCCTTTCAGTCACCGAAGACCTGACTCAGAGGTTTCTTATGCTTTTCATGGTCCATAAGCCATGGAAGCAATTAATTATCTTTTCATTTATATTTCCAGAACACTTGATATTTCTATGTATATGTTTTTCCCCTGGATTCTGCTTTGCCTGGTATTAATCATGCTGAACAACTTTAAAAAAAAAAAAAAAGCAGCCTTATTACAATATAATTCACATACCATAAAATTCACTCTTTTAAAGTATTCAATTCAGTGGTTGTTAGAATATTCACACAGTCACACAACTAACACCATCATCTTAATTCCAGAACATTTTTATCATCCCCGAAAGAAACCCATTGGACGTCCCTTCCCATACCCCTCTCCTCAGCCCTGACAACTACTAATCTACTTTTTTTTTTTATTTATCCATTCTGAAATTTCATATGAATGGAATCATACAGTATATGATTGACTTCTTAGCATGCTGTCTTTTGCATTTATCCATGCTATAGCATGTATCAGTACTTCATTCCTTTTTATTGCTAAATAATAGCACAGCCATACTACATTTTGTTTATCCACTCATAAGTTGATTGATGTTTGGGCTGTTTCTACACTTTGGCTATATTAAGCAATGCTATTATAAACTTTCATGTATAAGTTTTTGTGTAGGCAAATGTTTTCATTTCTCTTGGAGATATGTTGGAGTGCAGTTGCTGATCTTATGGTAATTCTGTTTAATGTTGTGAGGAACTTACAGACACTTCCAAAGTGGCTGCTCCATTTTACATTTTCACCAGCAAAGTATGAGGGTTCTGTACCAATTTTTAGTGTCTACTTGAGTATTGTTTTCATTGTTTTATTTTCAAAGTTTTAAACATCACTTTGTTTTAGCTGTGTTTCTTGTAAAGGAAATACAGTTAATTTTTAAATCAATTTGAATATCTTTGTCCTTTAGTAGGAGAAGCTAATAATCTGTTTATAGTTATTATGATTACTGATATATTGGAATTTATTTTGTGCCTTTTATATACCATATGCTTTATTGTTACCTCTTTTTTTCCCCTTTTTTTCTGCCTTTCTAGCGAAGTGCCTGGCACATAGTAGCTTTCAATACGTAAATATTATAGGGCTTCCCAGGTGGCTCAGTGGTAAAGAATCTGCCTGCCAATGCAGGAGACCTGATTTGATCCCTGAGTTGGGAAGATCCCCCGGAGAAGGAAATGGCAGCTCACTCCAGTATTCTTACCTGGGAAATCCCATGGACAGAGAAGCCTGGTGGGCTACAGTCCACGGGGTCATAAAAGAGTTGCACATGACTTAGCAACTAAACAGCAGCTGCAAGTGTTATGAGCTATCATTCCTGGATAGCAGCCATGTATCTATAGATTTATCTTTTTGTCAAGTATTCATTAATTACCTGATATTCATGTTTATAGTTTCACTCAGTGGCTATCATAGTGCCTAACACATGGAAGAAGCTCAGTAAATACTTTCTGCATTGACTGTGCAAAGGCCGAGATGCTTGTCAGAAGCTGGGTGAAGTAGTGGAGAGTGCACACGCTTAGGAGCAGTTCACTTGGGGTGAATGTGGCTTTGTCAAGTTCCAACTATTTGATCTCGGGCTATGACTTTACATCTTTGAGCCTTTGTTTCCTTATCTGTGAAATGGGAATTAGTATCTGTCATACAGAGTTACTTGGGGGGATGAAAGATAATTATGTAAATAACAATCAGAATTGTTAACGCAAGAAATCTGCTTCGTACATGTGAGCTATTGTTTTTTTAATGAATTGTTTAACAAAGAGCTCTCCCAGCCAGGCACATCAGTATGAAATCATCAACTATATCTGCCCGGTGAATAAACATAGTAAAAAAAAAAAGACTGGCCCCTTTGCTATGTGTCTGACATACATAATTATGACCCTAGTAGAAGAGGAGACATTTTTTTCTTCTCATATGGTAGAACCAAGAAAAAAGACCAGAGATGTAGTTGTATTTCCTTTTAATGATGTAGAGATAGATTTTAAGTCTGCTGTATTCCTTAGAGCTGTTTTTTGTTCTAATATTCTTCTAAACTTTTGAATGCAACATTTTTGTTCATCATGTTGCTCCCCAGTATTTCAGAGGAAGAATAAAGAAGCTTCACAAACAGGTGAGATAACTGCCTAAAACAGGATGAGCAAGTGAACATTTTTTCCTACATTTTAACAGCTTGTGCGTGACTTTTTTTCTGGTTTTCACACAAATGTGTATGTCCTAAGGTTTTAGAAATTCACCTGCAGACTCGTAGAAGGAAGAAGGCTAAATCAAATCTGGCTTTATGTCTGATGTGCATTCCTGGTGGTCATGGATGGTCATTGAGTTTTGAGTAATGGTTTTAAGTAATGGTGGTTGACCTGTAGTCATTTTGATGTTGTCTATGTAAATTACAAATGCCTTAAATTATGAATCCTGAAGAATGACGGGTCCAGATACCTGTCTGTAAGATCTAGCAGTGCATTATTTGGGGACTGGAGAAAGAAAGCCACCTACTGTCTTTTCAGACCTGTGCCCCCCTCCCAATTATGGTGCTCTCTTTTTTACTCCCATTTAACGAATGACTAGTTACACGAATGACTAGTTACAAATGGAACCAACTCACAAATGATTCATGCCTAATGGGCAATCATGTTTTAGAACTCTTCCTCATTGTATAATAACCATGTATTAACAGAAGAATTAAACCTTAGGGGTTATGGATTAGTTTGAGGAAAATTATTTTACTCTATTCTTGATTGTCTTCTGAGCCCACTTGGTCAGTCACTTTGATGTTAGTGACTGGTTATAGGAGTGGCTACAGCTTTTGTGGAGGTCTGCATGCAGGACCTGGCCAGCAAAGCCCACAGTCAGCTCACAGTATTGTTCTTTGTGGATCCAGCTTACTTAGACCAAATGGTCAAGACAAATGTATGTTTTTCTTTACTCATTTATTCATTTATATTTACCTTTTAGATGTAGAGGGGTCTCTTAAGATAATGCAAAACATTTTAAAAAAATTACTTCTCCACAATTGTCCTAAGTAAAGAAAGCAATCCAAAACTTTCTTTTTTAAATTAGTTTTTGCAGTGGGTAGTAATGCCCAAGATGTGGGCATATATGTGCTCAGTCATGTCTGACTCTTTTGCAACCTGATGGCCTGTAGCCTGACAGACATCTCTGTCCATGGAATTTTCCAGACAGGAATACTGGAGTGGGTTGTCGTGCCCTCCTCCAACGGATCTTTCTGACCCAGGAATCAAACCTGTGTCTCCTGTGTCTCCTGCATTGGCAGGTGGATTCTTTACCATTGCGCCACCTGGGAAGCAATGCCCAAGATACATACTTCAAAAAGTATAAAAATGTAAAAACAATATACAGTATAAATTGAGTCTTTCTCACAGCTAGTCTCATAAAATTCTTCCAGTTGATTGTTTTATGCCTCGTCACTGTTTTCATCTGTTCACAGCAGTGTGTTTTCTTGTGTTTTTCATCTGTCATCTATCCTTTGTCCTATTCCTTTCCCTACTTTTTCTTTCTAGTTTTTTTTCTGTAGTTCTTGTGCTGGTTCTCTAATGGTTCCTTGTTGAGTATTCATTGTAGAATAAATTGTATGCTTTCTGTGTTTGTGTCAGTCACTCAGTCATGTCCGACTCTTTGAGACCCTGTGGACTATAGCCTGCCAGACTCCTCTGTCCATGGAACTCTCCAGGCAGGAATACTAGAGTGGGTCGCTATTCCTTTCGCCAGGGGATCTTCTCAGCCCAGGGATTGAACCCAGGTCTCCTGTATTGCAGCAGATTCTTTACCATCTGAGTCACCAGGGAAGTCTAGACCAACTATTTGCAGGATAATTATGTGAGGAGAAGACCAGGGCAGGTTCTAGACCAGGCAGAGTTCTCTTTGGGTCAGAGAAGCACTCCTTATGACAGAGCGTGAGGGCAGGGAGAGAGGAGAAGAAAGAGAGAGAGGGGCTTTAGATAGCTCGTGATTTACTCTCTCCCTCGCCCTCCCTCATTTCTAGCAGTGCACCTGCTGGAATGGCTTGTCTTTGCCTCCTTCCATGTTCCCCAGTGTGTCTAGGGTCCAAGATCACCCCTGTGCTGTCCTATACACCCTTTTCCATTGTTCTAAACAAGTGTTGCTGCGACTTCCTCACCAGCTTCCTTGTAGGAGCCAGCGCTTCTCATTTTGGAGAATGACACTGTAAGGCCCGCAGCCACGGGCCTGCCCTCTACATTGTAGGCTACACCACCTTACGTGTACTCTGTATTTGGCTGTTCTGAGCATCAGGCAGCTCTGTCTCATTTACTGAATTTCAGGGTGACAGAAATCTAGTTTTTCCTCCCCACAATCGAGATTATATTTCTGAGATTCCCCTTCCTTCCAATTTTGAAACAGTTTCCAAGAAAAGGAAGGAACAGAGATGTTTTCACTCTACGATCTGAAAACCAGAAGACCTCCTTGAACTCAATGTTGTTTTGGAAAAGTGTTTTCTAATTTAAAAGACTAAAGTCTCATCTCTGCTGCCCTGTAGGCCAAGTGTCTCCTTTGCCAAGAAGCCACCATATCCTTAATTTAAAAATAACATTTGAAAGAGTATTGCTTTTTAGAGAGGACTATAGACTATTTTTTATTTGTTTAATGCTTATCTCAAAGTACTTATTTGGTCCTTACACTTATGCAAATCAGGGAAGAAGGAACACGCTTTACATTTTTATAGAAGGGGAAATGGATGACCATTAAAACCAGAACTAGAGACCTGTTCTCCCAACTGTTAAGCTATTCTTCTCTGATGACAGCATTTCTAACATGCCAGGTGAAGCTTTTCCAGTGAGCACTGTAAACTTTGAGAATCCCACATGCAGAAGATATTTTATTCCCGTACCATAATAAGGCCTGAACTTCTCTTGAGGCTCAGCTGGTAAAGAATCCGCCAGTAATGCAGGAGACCTGGGTTCGATTCCTGGGTTGGGAAGATCCCCTGGAGAAGGGAAAGGCTACCCACTCCAGTAACAGTTGGACAGAAATTTCTCCTGCCCTTTTCTTCCCTTCCTATTTTAGTTGGTAATATTTTTCTCAAAGTGTCAAGATAATGATTTCATCCGTAGACACAATAAATATGCTGCTGCCAAGCCATGTCTCCATCTTTTGCTTGAGCAGTTGGCATGACCCCTGATATGTATGTTTTCTATTTCCTCCCCATAGCAACACCAAAACAATGGTATTCAGCATTACCTTTGGCCTTGGAAATACCAAGATACCTAAGACGTAGTTCCTATCTTTGAAACTTCAAGGAGCCCATGGTCCAGTGAAGGGGGACACATCGACATGTGTAAGAAAATTGCCAGAGTCCCCAATGCTGTAATAAAATTGTGAACAAAGTACTATTGGAGCAGTTAGCTCTGACAAAGGGAGAAGAAAATCTGTGCAGAGAAGTTGGCACCTGAGTGTGTTTTAAAGGATTGGTGGGCATTTTCCAGGTGGCGAAAGCCATCACATGCAGCCTGCATAGCATGGGCAAACACACAGAGATATAAAGGATATGTAACAATGTCACAAATGCAGTGTGAGCAAAGGGTAGGATTCGTAGAACTGATTGGAGGATGAGATGGAGAACTGGACTCCATAGCAAAGAGCCTTTAGGAAAGGAGCCTGTGTGAATCAGGGAGTGATGCCGTGTCGTCTGAGAGGTGAGACTTCCAGTGAGTGTATCAGGCTTGGCTGTCAGTGAAGTGTGCTCGCTGCCGTGGGACAGGATGTGCCAGGTGACAGAGCTGATGATGCCTCCTGGCTGCAGGTTGTTTGAGATTCGAGCAGAACTTCAAGCTGGACAGGGAACTAGAGGCGCCAGAACTTGAACCAGGCATCCTTATCTGGCCCAAGTTGCAGCAGTTATTCCTACTGTGAAAATCCTTTAACTCATCTGAAGTCTCAGAAGCAAAACTAGATCAGAAAGGATGTGTCTTGTAGACTTGTTCCCTGTGGCCCTCTCTAGTCGGTACATTATTTCCTCAGTGATTCTCAGAACAGCATTTTAAGAGTATTCACAGTCCCAGGGGAAAAGTGACCACCTCAGCCTTAGAAAGTAAGAAACATCCTCCTTATAAAATCTCTTGTTGTTTGTTGTTGTTCAGTCGCTAGGTCATGTCTGAGTTTTTGCCACCTGGTGGACTGCAGCAAGCTGGGTTCCTCTGTCCTTCACTATCTCTTAGAATTTGCTCAAATTCATGTCCACTGAGTTGGTGATACTATCTAGACATCTCATCCTCTGCCGCCCCCTTCTCCTTTTGCCTTCAATCTTTCCCAGCATCAAGGTCTTTTCCAGTGATGATATAATAGATTCGAGAGGTGGTAGTTTATTTTATAAAATGACTCGTTATTTTATAACATTGATTATGGATTTCCACTGAATAATAACCTCCTTTTGTATCCTTAAAGCATAGCTCGATTTTTCCAAAATTAGAGATGCCATTTTTCAGAAGCATAGCTGTTATATAAAATGAGGCTTGCTTATAAATGTGTAATTAATATCATGTATTTTTAATTAGCCTCATTCTTCTTTTAGCTAATTCAAGACAGAAAAAAAAAGAAAACATGAAATCAATATTTTCTCCTTTCACTCTTGGGAACCACGCAGACAATGATTTTTGTGGCATTTAGTGATAATTTAAATGCCTGAGTCAGTGATAAATACTACCAATATCTTTATTTATATCCTTTCACCTAATACTGTTCAGTTATTATAATGAATTCAATGATTTGGGAACAAATTTGTGATTCAGTAAGAGTCTTATAGAAGGAAATCAATTTCTGAGCTCATTGTAGATATGACTTAGTAGCTTTCATATGAGGTTGTGGTTAAAGTTTATCTTGGTTTTACAACACTCATGGACCATATGCATTCACCCTTTAAGCATTTCATGTGTGTGCCTGCTAAGTCACTTCAGTCGTGTCTGACTCTTTGCGACCCTATGGTCTGTAGCCCACCAGGCTCCTCTGCCCATGGGATTCTCCAGGCAATACTGGAATGGGTTGTCGTGCCCTCCTCTGGGGGATCTTCCGAACCCAGGGATCGAACCCGAGTCTCTTACATCTCCTGCATTGGCAGGCAGGTTCTTCTGCCACTAGTGCCGCCTGGGAAGCATTTCAGCAGATAATTAACTGTCACATCCAGTCAGACCTGAACAGATTGAGCTTCAGGAGGTGTGGTTGGCACGTGTGTATCTCAGGTGTGGGAAGCCCTTCATGTCACCTGTGTGAAAGGTGAAATGGCGCTCAGCTCCATTTCTGTCTCCTTCGTGTGTCAACTCCAGTCCTAAGTAGAGTGCCATTTTCAGCCTGCTGAGATGAACTGGGTCTACAGAAGAAAGAGCCTTCTCAGTAGAGGACACAACTCCCATCTATGTGGGGCAGGGCATTTCATCATCCTGGTAAAGAACAGGGCTATTCAGACTTCAGTGAGCACAAAATCTCTTGTTGGCAAGAGACTCAAAAATTCCAATTTAGTAGGTCTGAGGTGGAGACCACGCACTCTTAAAACATTCTAGAGCTACTCAAGGTGTGGTTCCCAGATCAGCACTTCAGGCCCCACCTGGAAATTTGTTAGAAATGCAGAATTTCAGGCCCCACCCTAGACCTATTGAATCAGAATCACATTTTAACAGGACCCCTTGGGCAATTTATCCTCCATCACTGTTGGGAAACACTGCTCCAGACCACTGATCCCCAGAGGACCAAGGTTTAGGTATCACTAAGGAAGCCTGAAATGAGTTTGGATGGTATACAGGTGAACATTTTATTTTAATAATCATTAAGTTGATTTTTATTATCACTATCTATTGATGGCAAGTGGTATTGACTTCCATTTATGGTAATAATTTAAAGTTTCTTTTGCAAAGTAACAATTAACTGAAAGTTAATTCAGGTGGTGTGTGGATGTGGTTAAAAACTATAAAAGTCATAGGTTTACAAGTGATTTAAGTTAATATGATGCTTAAGAGCGTGGACTCTGGAGCCTGACACCTCAGATTTGAACGCCAGCTCTTCCAGTAATTCACTCTGTTACTTTAAGCAGGTTTCTTAACCTCTCTGGGCCTCAATTTCCTCATCTGAAAGATAGCAGTAATGGTATTATCCATCTGATTAGGATACTGTGGGGCTTAAACGGGTTTATATGTGAAAAGAGTTAAGGATAGGGCCTGGCACATAGCAAGGGTTGTGTCAGGACTAACTTATCTTACTATAATCTAGAACACCAGTGTTCAAGAATTTATTTTATCCTGTGCTTTTTATTTCCCCCTGCCCTATCCCCTGCTTCCTTTCCTACTCAGATCAACATGCCCCACTACCCCCAAAAGGCTAACTATTCTAGGAATTTTGTACTATTGAGGGTGAGAGCACCAACTTCCACTTGCCCAATAAGTGGGCAGTCTTCACTGAGCAAGGTGGAGGGTGGGGCATGAGAGCTTCCAGGTGGGAAGTCCCAGGAGAGGACTCTGCCCAGAGAATTCGCTCTGAAACAATGAGGAAGTGACAACAGAAAGTGACCACTTGTAAATCATTTTCGCCATTACCTGGAGAGAAGATTTTTTAAAGTTCTTTATTCTTTTACTTATAGCTTTGGCAGTTTTACCACATATTTTTAGAGAACCTCTTTGTGTGTGCCTTATATGCTCATGCACTCGGGTTGTGATTTCCTGGCCGCGAAGCACCTTTGATAAATAAATGACTGATTGATAGTGTCAGGACCCTGCTGAAACCTTGATGTGAGAGATGAATGGCCTCACAGGGTTCTCCCACCTGCATTAGTTCAGAGGTGACAAATCTCTCTTCTCTTTTCCCGACTTCATAACCAAAGAAACAAGGGATTCAGTTGGACAGTGTCAAAACATAAAAAGTTATGAGTGCCCAGAGAACCTTATTTTCAGATTCCTATTCTAATATATTTTTAGAACCAGCAAAAGACACTTTTGTCAAATAGTAGCAGTAATCCTTGCTTATATGTTAAAAAATAGGCACATTTTCTATTTGTGAACAGCTGTGATCTGACAAACTATTCTCGGGGAGAAAAGTGATTATGACAAGATCAACTCGTGTGTAAAATTGTCGACCATGAGTTATTCCTCTCTGAAATAACTCAAAAAGCTCAGCTGGTATACATACATATTTAACTTTTTAATATAAAAACATAGGCAAGTTCAGTCCATCTCTCTCTCTGAATGAGGACAGATTGATCAAGTAGGGAATGAAGGGGAGGGGAGGGGAGGGGTACATGAGAAAGTTCATCACCTGTACAAGCAGGCATCAGTTCTTCTGCCCCAGCCCCACCCCTCACCGGCTCCCTGTAAAGCAGTTGGCTTCTGGCATCTTGTGTGTCCTTGGATGACCTGCAGACATGTTCTGTTGACCCACTGGTTTTCAAAAATGCTTTTATTTGGTTTTACTTCAAAATTGGGTTTCACACGAAAGTCTGGATATGGAGACTTTGGGGGGAAAAAAATGGGAAGATCTGGTCAATACTGGACTTGCATAACCATTGCATATCAAGCAGCCAGAGTTGAGGGAGCGCTCCTGCTTCAGGCCCAGGTCTTCTCTCCCATTGGCCTGGCTTCTCCACACCTTACCTTCCACTGTTTCCTCACCTCTGAGTCCATGGTCACAGTGGTCAGTTCTCTGCGTGCAAGTGGTGCTAGGAACAGGAATTCATGTCTTCTGGCTGAGGGAGGCAGGACTCACAATAGAAGAAATTCCTCAGGCTTAGGAAAAGTGTTCAAAAGATGGTAAACGGCCACATGCCAGATGTCCCACCTCGACCCAAGGAAGGAGACACTTGCAGAATAGTGTCTCGAAGCCCCTCTGTGGTTCCAGCCTTTTCTTATTCTCTTCCAAACATGTGAAGTCTCCCAGCTACTTGCACTCTTTTACTTCTGTTATCTCTGCTGATGTGCTCCTTCTTCAACAGGAACCGACTCTTACAGCCACCTTTCTACCTGTTGAAAAATGCAATAGTTTCTATGAAATGTTTATTTATTGTCCCCCTTCCTTGTGTTTGAATTGATGATAACATTCCTTGGCACTCCACACCTCTCTTGGGGCATTTATTCTCCTCCACCTTTTATTATAGTTATTGTGGCAGTGAAGGAAGGGGTGTGATAAGATAAATGCAGCTTCAGTTAAGTGTCTGCTTTGTGTCAGGACCTGTATTATATTCTTTGTTTTAATTGTGATAACAAACTAAGAATTAAGCATGGTAACTATTTTACAAATAAAGTGAGACGGGTTAAGTATGGGGTTGGCCAAAAGGTCCATTCGGGTTTTTCATAACATTCAATGGGAAAAACCCGAATGAACTTTTTGACCAAGTCAGTAACTTTACTGAAGCCACACAACTGGGAAAAAGCAGTGGCAGAAGTAGAACCCAGGTCTGATTGTAAGACCAGCACTGTCCCCCATAGTCAGAGTCTCATGTGTTGACAGTGCTCTATATTCCATTTGCCACCCTCTCCTCTAACGGTGTTGGACTATCTTACCTACATCTTGATGCTGATTTTCAGGATTATTTCATGAGTTGGGAGAAAATATGAAAGCCTTTGAGAATCTGGCTTTTTTTATCCTAATCACTTTTAATACACTACAGAGCAAAATGACATTTTTTAATGTATTGGGAGAGCGCAAAGCATCAGAGAGCTCAGGGTACAGCTTGTGACTTCCTGGAGCTCTGCATTCTTAACTGTCAGATTTTAACAAATTATGCTCTAGATAATTGCTTAATTATTATATCTGTCAAGAAAAAGCCTTTACCACCATCAAGTGCTAGATGTAAAAAATATGCTTTCATGTTAGAGCTTGAAAAATCATTCCTTTGATTTCAGCGAGACAGAAGCCCAGTGACACCTGGTCACTCTCAGATTTGTAAAGGTAAACCTAGATGGAAAATAAAGGATGCTAAGGTTAGAGGGGGAGCACATGGAAGAGTTATACTTTCCTGTAGAAGGTCCTTTTCACCCGAGGGTCTCAGAAATACTTCAAGATATTTGCAAGATGGAAGCAGAGAAGTAATATGATCTGAATTATATCAAGTTAATAAAACAAATGCAGTTTTGAATCAGAAAGGACAGGGCTCTTATGAAGCTCTGATACTCTTTCTGAAACTTAGTAGATACTACATAAACTCTCTGAGACGAAATTTGGTTCTTTATGGAAATGTCAATGTCTACCACAGAATTGTTGAAAGGATTAAATAAAACAGTCCTGAGTACGTATAGGGCATTCAAAAAGTCACAACAAAAAGGGGTCAGTCCTCATTATCCATGGATTCCACAGTTTGCTAATTACCTATTCTGTACACTTATCCTTCCTGCTTCATCATATCCAGGTTCCCAACTGAAGTTGAACAAGGCAGCACTCTGCCTTCTGGTTACAACTTTCACCCAGTAAACAAGTGTCCTGTTCACATTCTACTTACCACCATGTTTTTCAAAATGTTGTGCATGTTGTTGGTGATTTCGTTTCCGTGTCCCCCCAATTGTAGTGAAGTGATGCTTAGTGCTCCTGAATGCAGGAAGGCTATGATGTGCCTTATGGAGAAAAATATAAAGAGCTTCCCAGGTGGTAGTAGTGAAAAGTAATCTGCCTGCCAATACAGGAGACACACGGGGCATGAGTTTGATCCCTGGGTTGGGAAGATCCCCTGGAGGAGGAAATCGCAACCCACTCCAGTATTCTTGCCTGGGAAATTCCACCGGCAGAGGAGCCTGACAGGCTACAGTCCATGGCCGCAAAGAGTCAGACATGACTGAGCAATTGAACACACACACACACACACACACACACACACACACAGGCAAGAATTATAAAACAGTCTATATGAAACAAGGTATCTTTAATGAGAAACACAAGTATATAAAACAAAGCTATATGTTTATCAGCTGACAAAAATCTTGTTACCAGAGGCTCTCATAAGCCTAATCCTGTATCTTTTCTAGGAGTGGTGGTTCAGGTATTTGCTAACTCAGTCTTCATGGCAACTATACCATGAATAATGAATGAAAATCAGCTCTAAACATGGTTATGGGAGGAAGGTGAAGAAGGAGAGGTAAATAGGAAGGTTGGGATTGACATAAACATACTACTATTCATATATGTAAAATAGATAACTAATAAGGATCATGATGCAAATGGTAAACGCTGTTGGTAAATCAAAAATAAAAGCTAGAATACTATAAATGAATTGGGATTTTACATTGAAGAAACAGAGGCACAGGCCTTGTTCCAGTCTTCCAGTGACTAGAAGGACAGAAAAACAAAATTACGCTTGCTTACGTCTGAGGTTTATTTCTATTTCTAGATTTTAAAACATTCACAGACATATGCATGCAAGCACATGCTACAGAGCAATGCCATATTTATCTGGAGATCAGACATCCTACAATATTAACTCTTTGAAACATAACTATATTTGCAGAATCATACCCCAAAGCCCTCCATGCAGCAAATACTGGATATAAAGCCTTTGGGGAGAAGTGTCAGGCTCCCACCCAGATGATTGTGTAGAGCCAACAACAGAAGAACAGCAGGAAAAGTAAGAGTGACAACAGAAGGAAGCAGGAAAATAACTAATGCCCATGTAAGCCTGGCTGAGGGCTGGCAACCTGAGTGACCATTGAGCCTGCAACATTCAGAAAAAGTTGAATTTCATTCCATTTGCTCTGCTTAGGAAAATGGGAGTATGTGCAGAATACTTTTAAACTGCATCCAAAATGATAGATGTTTAATGCTTAAAGAGGTAGAATCTGTTACTTGAAATAGTTGTTATGGAATGAGTGTTGCTATTTATGTATTAACATGTTCTATTATATTGAGACATAAATAGCTAAATTTTTATCAGTTTTGTTACCTAATTCTGTCTAAAATCTGGCTATTTCTTTCAGTCTCCAGCAGTAGACACAATGCCTGCCTCACAGTGGGTATTCTGTATTTATTGAAAGAAGAGTGAATGGCAAGTGAATCAAACTACCCATAAAATCCGTATGTTTGTGTGACGTGTGCATGAATAAAGACATCCAAGTTTAAAACTCTGCCTTTTCTCCTTTCCAGAGCAGAGACCGTTGTCTTGGGACCATTCGTAAGAAAGAGACACCCACGCCGTGACATATGCCAGTGCCGCCACCTCCTCCTCCTCCTCCTCTGCCTCCACCTCCCCCGCCTCTGGGGGCTCCTCCCCCTCCCCCACCGTCAGCACCCCCGGTAAGACCTGTTTGGGTTTTTTTCTGTCTGTTTTACTGGAATACGCTTGAGCAGGTTTTAAGTGTTCAAAATCAGCCATCACCCAGCTCCTCTAGGGCAGGTGGCATCTTAGGTAGCTAGCTCTATGGTGCCAGGGTCTAACTCCAAACCAGTCTGGCCACGTATTTCCCTCCCAGTTCTTTGGCAGCCCCCACCCTCTACCCTAGCGTCCTCTACAGATGTCTACGTGATTTTTAATTCATGCTGCTCAATATAAGCTTCCTGAATCTCCCTAATCAACTCTTCCATCTCACGGGAAACCTCAGTTGAGAGGCTGCAATGAGTCAAGGAGGCCTGCTCACATCAAGTTCCCGGTTGTGATCTGAATGTTGATAACAGTAGCTTGGGCTTCAGCCGCCCGGTTCTGGGACCAAGTAAGAGAAGTGGCATACGAAATGCCACAACAAAATGTGCGAAGTCATTTCAGTTGTGTCCAACTCTTTGCAACCCCATGGACTTTGCCCACCAGGCTCCCTCTGTCCATGGGATTCTCCAGGCAAGGATACTGGAGTGGGTTGCCATGCCCTTCTCCAGAGGATCTTCCCGAACCTGGAATCGAACCCTTGTCTCTTATGTCTCCTGCGCTGGTAGGCAGGTTCTTTACCACTAGTGCCACCAACATCTCTAAATGAAATCTCCCCTCCTGCACAAGACTGAATTCGGTCTGTTTCAGTGTGTGTTGCTGATACTATCTCTTGGTGTAATAGTTTGCTTTGAGTTTAGAAGGAGAGGCACAGGAAGTGGTTATTGTGTTTTAGAACAGGCCGTCTTACCCTTAGCACTGTGGACACTTGTGGCCAGGTCATTTTGTGGGGGCTCTGTCCTATGCATTGCAGGTTGTTTAGCAGCATTCCTGGCCTCTACCCACTAGTCACACCCCCAATTATGACCATCGAAAATGTCCCTAAATATCGCCAAATGCTCCCTTGAGGGCAAAATCTTCTCACTTCCCTTGCTTTTAGAAGAATGTTCATGCTTAATGCTCATCTCAAGCCCTTCCTCAGAGGAAACCCCAGGGCACTTCTCATGTCCTCATCCTCCAACTCAGAGCCAGGTCTGGCGCAAGAACCGCCGCTCCTGTTTTCAGTGGAAGATGAAAGATACAGATGCCATGGCGATAAGGCGTGCAGAGGCAGGGCTGCCCAGGGGTGATGTGAGCCAAGTCAGCAACAGCCAGGAATACAGCCTTACCTGCCATTCTCTTCCCCCACCCAGGTGCACTCCTCCCCTCAGATCCGCAGATGACATGACCATGGCAGTATAGGTTATGAAGGGAGGGCCTGAGACCCTGCTGCCACAGATACTGGCCATGGTGAGAGCAAGGGTGTGCCTGAGGTCACAGGTCACCCCATGACGTTTGCCTGGCACCTTGACCATATCTGAAGTGCAGGGGCATAGACCTGCCGGAAACTTGGCCCTTGCCCTTGAAGACAGCGGAAAGAAAGCACGAACATACTGTGAGTTGTATCTGAAAGCTCTCTGACCAATACATAGAAAGAATAAGAATGAGTACTGAAGTTCCACTGCTGAATTGGACACAAGGAAAGCATGGAATGGACAGTTTATAAGTGAAAGAAACATAACGTAAAACTATAATATGGGTCTTACACAGACCTGCTGGTCCTGAAGAAGCACAACTTAAAATAACTTCAAGTACCACGATATACCCATAGACTTAGCTAGAATAAATAAACTTACCAAAACCTATATTGTTGGGGATTTGGGAAAATAAGCCCTTTTAAACATGGCTGAAAAGTGAAAGTGTTAGTTGCTCAGTTGCGTCCAACCCTTTGCAGCCCCATGGACTGTAGCCCTCCAGGCTTCTCTGTCCATGGGATTTCCCAGGCAAGAATACTGGAGTGAGTTCCCATTTCCATCTCCAGGGGATCTACCCAATCCAGGGATCAAACCCATGTCTCCTGTGTCTCCTGCACTGCAGGCAGATTCTGTGCTGGTGACATTCAAATACGGGACTCAAATGTTAAATGAGTCCTTCTGGAGTATTCTGACAAAAAACACCAAACCTGAATGTACCCCTTTCTCCTCTGACAATCAAGTAGTTTCATTTTTGAAACTGACTCAAGAATTTAACCCTGAAGGAACCAAGAAAGAATTTATACAAAGGATGTGCACAGCAAAGCTATTTATTCTAGTGAAAAATTAAATCGTAAATGATTTGTGAGAACTAAATGAACTACATTGTCAAGCTGTTAATTAAAAATTACATTATGCCATATTGTTAATTAAAAATTACATTTGTAACTATGCTGATTATAGAAAGTAGATATGGAATGATGAATTAAAAGCAATGCATATGTTGTGCACCATGAATCAGCTATATATATAGTAAATAGAAAAGATCAAGAGAATTTTGAATGTTGATAGTAAAATTTTACTTTTCATTAGGGAATTCTTTTTCTTTTAAGATGGTTAGGTTCTTATAAACAAAAATAATTCCACATTTGGATAATTTTTTGCATTTCCTCTCTCATTTCTAAATTGTTTTTGTTATGCCTCTTATGGAGGAACTAATCAATTTAAGAGGAAACTAGCCAAGTAAACTTAAATATTTTTAAAACACATCTTTTTACAATCTGGGAAAAATATTTATAATGCATATATTAGGCAAAGAATTAACAGCGTTAGCATATAATGGATCTTATAGATCAATATGGAAAGATGAGTAGAAAAATGAGCCCAGGATGTGACCAGGTAGGATAAATACAAATGTTTCAACCTCACTACAATTGAATAAACACAAGTCAAAATAATTAGAAACCATTTCATCCACCAGTTTGGTGATGGAACTTTTTAAATGTTGCCTTGAGTGTTAGGAATCAGGCACTTCTCACTTTTTTTTTAGTGGTTTATTTATTTACTGACCCCCTTCCCACTTATTCACCCCCATCACACACAAGGCTGGATGACTTAAGAAGCCTGTGACATGATGAATGGGCTTTAGGTTCTTTTGGTTCTAATGCTTGTTTTCCAGGTAAGCCACAAAGGCACTTATATATCAGGCACTTATTACTCTTAATAGGAGCAAAAATTGGTATAATTCCCTAAAACACAATTTGTTAATATGGATCAAATCCCTTTAAAAAGTGGATGACCAAGTTTCACTTCAACTAATTTCCTTTAAGTAACTCATCATAGTATACAGAAATATTTATCTATAGCATATTAATGAAAGCAGTACTTATGATAGCAACCAAAAAAATAGAAACAATCTAAATATTTAAAACCAGAAGGTTCACTAAAAAATGATTATGTAATCCACAAAACAGTATTCTAGGTACCCATTGAAAATCATATCAAATTTATTTTGTGACTTCCAATATAATGATTGACTCAGGCAAGGATCATGCATCAAACCTAAAACCACATAGTGGAAGATTTGGGGAACAGAATAAACGGAGGATCCCAAGTATAACTCACAGACTACTTCTCATTACAAAGCGGAAAATGTACCTTTGATATGGATCAAACTTCGTATCACCTGTCATTATCACAAGCCTTTTGCTGTGATGAAGAAATTCACAGCAATACCCTGCAGTAACCTGCCAAAAATGAGTGTTCTTTGAGCAGGCAACTAGACACATCCAGAATGTAGGACCTTCTACAATAGAGGCTGCCATCTAGAGCAGAGCCCGTGGTCAAGTTTTAGTACAGCCCTTGAGCTAAGAATGGTGTTTGCATTTTCCAGTGATTGGGAAAAAATCAAAAGAAAAATAATGTTTCATGACACATGAAAAATATATGAAATTCAAATTTCAGTCAATAAATAAAATTTTATTAGACCACAGCCATGCTTATTAAGTTACATATTGTCTCCGGCTGTTTCTATGCTACAGTGACAGAGCACCAATTAAACAATTTGTTATTCCCCTTAAAAAGATTTCCCTTAAAAAAAAAAGAAGATTTCCCTTTTCCCTAGTTGACCTGTGTTTTTAAAATTATATACAGTTATTATATTTTGAATTCCATCAATAAAAATTTAGTGGAAATGTGTGGAGTTTTTTGTTTTAATACTTACAGAATAGGCTTCCCAGGTGGCACAGTGGTAAAGAATCTGCCTGCCAAGCAGGGGATGCAGGAGACACAGTTTCAATCCCTGGGTTGGGAAGATCCCCTAGAGAAGGGAATGGCAACCCACTCCAGTATTCTTGCCTGGAGAATTCCATGGACCGAGAAGCCTTGCAGGCTACAGCCAATGGGGCTGCAGAGTCAGACACAAGTTAGCGACTAAGCAGGGTTAGGAAATGAAGTTAAACTCTTTGTAGGCAGTGTTCAGGACTTTGAAACATCTATGCTCATGGACCCGCATGGCAGATTTTATTATATGTCATCTTTGCAAGGAGGAGGCATTTTGTGTAATATGTATGATCAGACTTCACCTTAGCTCTGGAAGACCCAGGGATTAGACCAAGGCTAAACATTTAATTTTTTCTCTCCCAACTTCTCATCTTTCCCCTTCACCTCCTCCCCTGGATGTGCATCTATTGGAAATGAGAAAAGGGCTGATGGGGCTTTCTGAAGTCTGGAGCAGGCTCTAACTAAAAACTAGCCCTCATCATCTGTTTTCCCATCTTTTCTTGCCCTGACTTCCCTGTCTTTCGAGCTCCATTCCTTTGTCTCATCCCATTGAAATCCAGTTGTTGTTGTTTAGTTGCTAAGTCATGTCTGACTCTTTGCAAACCCATGGACTGAAGCATGCCAGGCTTCCCTGTCCTTCACTATCTTCTGGAGTTTGCTCAAGCTCATATCCATTGAGTCGTGATGCCACCCAACCATACCATCCTCTGTTGTCCCCTTCTCCTTCTGCCCTCATTCTTTCCCAGCATCAGAATATTTTCCAATGAGTCGACTCTTTGCATCAGGTGGCCTAAGTATTGGAGCTTCAGCTTCAGTATCAGTCCTTCCAATGAATATTCAGGGTTGATTTCTTTTACGATTGACTGGTTTGATCTCCTTGCTGTCCAAAGGACTCTCAGGAGTTTTCTCCAGCACCACAATTCGAAAGCATCCATTCTTTGGTGCTCAGCCTTCTTTATGGTCCAGTTCTCACATCTGTGGGCTTCCCTTGTGGCTCAGCTGGTAAAGAATCCACCTGCAATGTGGGAGATCTGGGTTCAATCCCTGGGTTGGGAAGATCACCTGGAGAAGGGAAAGGCTACCCACTCCAGTATTCTGGCCTAGAGAATTCCATGGACTATATAGTCCATGGGGTCGCAAAGAGTTGGATAGAACTGAGTGACTTTTACTTCACTTCACTTCACTTCTCACATCCATGCATGACAACTGGAAAAACCATAGCTTTGAGTAAATGGACCTTTGTTGGCAAAGTGATGTCTCTGCTTTTTAACATGCTGTCTAGGTTTATCATAGTTTTTCTTCCAAGGAGCAGGCATCTTTTAATTTCATGGTTGCAGTCACTGTCCGCAGTGATTTTGAAGCCCACGAAAATAAGATCTGTCACTGTTTCCACTTTTTCCCCATCTATTTGCCATGAAGTGATGGGACCATATGCTAATCCAGTAACAATATAAAAATTGCCCGCTTGATACCTTGGTCCACTTACAATGGAATTATTGTTGTGTTAGTTAGAGGATGTAACTTTTTAAAAGAGCTAAAGAAAATACAACGGATTTGATTTTTGAAATGCAGCAGAATTTTTAGTGAGCTTTTGTATTCAGATCTACTTTGGCCACTTAGTAGTGTCCAAGAGGTAAGAATGAACTCCTTGAGGGCCTGTAATTTTTTTTTTTTTTTGTCACAATTGTATAACATTGTCTACAAGAGAGAAAAGGACTATACCTGTTTCTGACCAGCTGATAAATTCTTTGGCATGGGGTTGCTGAGACAAAGCCTGACAGTGGGGTCATGGCCACAGCAGTTGTGTTTATTTTAAAAGAAAATTTGCAAATTTTTGTAGCATTGTTTTTAATGTTGTTGTTCCAACTTAAACATTGCAAGGAAGAAACAGTAATCATAGGGGGGACCTGTGTCTTCTTATTTAAAATCAAAAGGGAAATTGGCTTGATAATAATTTAATTTCTATGAAAACCAAAACTCTAAGTAGAAACACATCATGGTGCCAGGTACTCCTCTGCCTGCGTTCCAGGGGGTAACATTTAATACAGTGCTGGAGGGAAATTATATACAAGGAGAAACATATTGTGGCCCCTCACTGTTCTGTCCCCTCGTTACTCTGTGCCAAAGTCTTTATTTGCATTCAGGAGACTCAGTGAGACAATTTTCCTCCTTGTAGTGCGAGGATTGCATGATTCATGGGTGCAGTAGACTTCCCAGTGTCAGAAAATACCAGCTGAGGCTAATATTGGGAGGTTTTCCCACCGTCTCTAGGATGCAGGAGCTCATGTGGTATAAAAAACATGTCAGTCTGTGAAAGGAAATGTGGAAAATGGAGCGATATCTGAAGCCCCAAGGGAGACTCTTTTGGAGTTTTGTTTGCTGTGGTTTAAGAAAAAAGCAGAGGTCGGGGGCCCTAGGTGGAAACAGGCTCAGTAGAATTGCATACCCTATATTCCGGAAAAGGTAATTTGCATGTTGACTGGTGCATTTAGAATAATGAGAGGCTTAAAAATCTTAAATACTGTCACTCAGATTCTCCTGACACTCTGGCACTTTGATTACTGTCATTAATAAGGGATTGAGAACGTTGGTTTACCCAGGGTAGACAGTCACCACTGGGATGAGGAAAAGGCTCGTGCATGAGGCCAAACTATTAGGATAAGATTCAGTTGATGTTCGGTCCCTGCTTAACAGTTTGCAAAAGTGCACGTTTGTCTCCAAGTTATTTTAAGGACATGATTTTCTCTTTCTCCTCTCTGTTTGCACCCTTAAGCAGTAGCACAGCTTCAGTGAAAAACGGAAGCCGTCTGCAGCAGATTTACATGGTCTGCAAGAGAGGTGTGGCAGGACCCGTCACTCATACTTCCAAAGGGCGATTCAGGACAGTATTTAAATATGTTTCTTTTTCACAACTGTCAGGTGGGAGGGGTAGCAAGAAAAAAAGGAGAAGCCCGCAGTGGGGTTCTAGAGGCTGCGATTGTCCATGCAGAATGCCTTGGCGAGAAAAGCCTGCGAGGGTTCGTCAGAGGCCTTTATCAAATGTCACAGGTGCCTAGGAGCCTCAGCCACTGTCACGCAGCATCTGAGCCAGGGTACATGGCAAGAAGCAGCCATGGGCTGTTAGGCCAGAAGGTGGCCCTCAAAACCCTCCACCATCTCAGTAGCAGCAATCACTAGCCTACAAACCGGAGCTTCATTTTATACCTGAAGCTGCTGGCTCTTTGCCTTTGAAATCTTCTACAATTACAGTGTAACCATTCCTAGAAAAACTGCCAGTGAATCACTCCCCCTCCCCGGGGGTGTCTTTTCATACGTGCATTGTTGTATGGAGGAGAGCCACTACGATTTGGTGTACCTGGGCCCTTGGGGGCCATGTACCTCTTTCCCCAAACTGCTCTTTCCTTTCTTGTCATAAAAGGGAAAAAACGACCAATTGCAGGCTGTTGCTGGCAGTCGGATATCCAGCCCTGACCTGGTTGAGAAAGCTGTAAGCCAGTGGCAAGGGATGTTGGGACCCTCCCAGCAAATGGCCAAGCACTCACTTAACGTGGATTGTCTACGTTGGGGGGCTTTCTAGGTGGCGCAGTGGTAAAGAATCTGCCTGCCAATGCTGGAGATGCAAGAGATTTGGGTTCGATCCCTGGGTGGGGAAGATGCTTTGGAGAAGCAATTGGCAACCCACTCCAATATTCTCCTGGAGAATTCCATGGACAGAGGAGCCTGGTGGGCTACAGTCCATGGGGTTGCAAAGTGTTTGACACGACTGAGCACACACATGTTTACAGCAATCCGATGAGATGGGATGATAGCACAGTTTTGCAGATGGGAAAACTGAGGCACAGAGAGATCTCCAAGGTGCCCAGTGTCATATAGCCAGCACGGGGCAGAGGCTGGCTTCTTCCCCAGGCTCTCTGAATGCCTTGCTGCTCCGTGCTCTGCTGCTTCCAAATGTGTATACAGGTGGAATAAGCAGCCCTGATGACTATGGCCTCCAACACTTATGTGGTCTTTACTGTATGCTTTGTGTTGTTCTAAGGTGCTTAGCACCTAATCGAGTTAAGCCTCACAGTAACACGTTGAGGCAGGTACTGGTGTCATTCTCAGAGTTAACTAAGGCGCTGAGGGGAAGTGACTGAGCCTGGATCACACAGCCAGTCACTGGCAGAGCCATTTGCACACCGGCAAAATGGCGCCAGAATCCCTGTTCTGAGCCATGAAACCAGCTGCCTGTGATGTAGACCTTCTCAGGGGTACCACCACCTCTTCAATCTAAGAGCCAGGAAGTCCATGGTCTCCCATTCTCATACCTGAGACAGAGCTCTCACGTTTCTCCCTGTATGCTGAAGCCTCCTCCTAAGATTGCTCTTTTATTTTTTTCTTGCCTTTTCTTTTCTTTATGGTTCCATCATTTCCCCTCACTTGCTTGTTGGTTTCTTTCTTTTTTTTAATAGAAAAAGCATATTGCAAGGTATCCTCTGAGTAAAGCCCATGTAAAAGCAGAGAATCAAGTTTAAAGAGGCAGGTGCAGTGCAAAGGAACTCAGTTTGATCTTGATCTTGTCATTAGTTTACAGCTAGGCTCTTGATGGGCTCGGGAAAGTGGGGTCTCTGCTAATGCTGCTAGGCACACAGTGGGCACACTTAGTTCAGTGACCCAAGACTGTCCTTCACCTTGACCAAGCTGTCATGCAAATTTACTGAGCTTTTGCTGCACAGAATTACTCAGTATCTGCTTCTGAAGAGTTTAGAACCTGAATCTGGAGATGACTCGGCTTTTAGGGCTTCCTTGGTGACTCAGTGGTAAAGAATCTGCCTGCAATGCAAGAGACATGGGTTCGATCCCTGGGTGGGGAAGATCTCCTGGAGACAGGAATGGCTACCCACTCCAGTATTCTTGCCTGGGAAATCCCATGGAGAGAGGAACCTGGTGGGCTACCGTCCAAGGTGTCTCAAAGAATCAGACACGACTTAGCAACTAAACAACAATAACATGTCACAGAAGTGCTGAAAGTACAGTGGATTATTCCCAGACCAAAACTTTGTCCCTTGCATTGATTCTTCACTGTGTATTTTCTGCATATGAGGTCCTTGACGTCTCATCTTTAAAGAGCCCTTGTGCCCTCTGCATTAGTCACCATTTTCCTAAGCTTACTTCTCTGAGCATCAGGCACTGGATGGGTTTTGCTAATGCTTTGGGATCTCTCCTGAACAGATGAGTCTAGGGATGAAAGGAGCCAGTGAGCAATTAGTGAGTGATTCTGAGACAGGGAGTCTGTGCCATGGTCAGTTCAAGGCACATAGTAAGCACTCAATATCTACCATAACTTCCTGAACTAGTGAGTTGAGTGAAGATATTGTAATTCACAAAGCAAACTCACTGTGAACTAACCACCCAACACGACATCTTCCACCTGTGTAAGCCTTCAAAGCCAGATGCATTCTATGTTGTGTCCTGTCAGAACACTGTCAACACATTCACATGTTACCAAGAATATTTTGTAAAGCAAACTCAGTTAGATCAGAAGTAACACATTCAGGGCTAGCACAAGTTAACACCTGGGTTTTATTTCTAAAATCATAAAATGTCCTTTGGCACAATCCGCCCCATTCTAATTTGTTATTGTTTTTAAAAGAATAGACTTTGGACCTTGGCTTTACATAAAGACTTTTTTTAAAAACCCAGGGAAAGCAACACAGTGTACCCAATCTTGTACATGGTAATAATAGATTCCTATTTGAATAAGGTCTGTTCCCAGTGCAGGAGTGTGAATGTGTTTTCAAGCTGGTGAAAGCAGGACTCCACCTGTACCACAGACGGCATTTAAGACACAAAGGTGAAAAGCATGTCAGTTCCTGTGTCTTCATCCATTCAGCCTCTAGTGTGCCAGGCTGTCAGTTTCAATAGGGATCATGCAATGGTGCAGTGTGGTGTGTTCCTTCAAGCACAGAAACAAAGGCCTGTGGGCTGTAGAGTCCTATAGCTTGGAAACTGAATCTGTGTTATGTCATTTATTAGCTCTGTGGTGTCTAGCAAATTATCAAGCAACTCAGAACCTCAGTTTCCTCATCTGCAAATGGAATAATAACTGCTGCTTCCTAGGGAACAGCCCCTAGAGTGGAAGCTTCAGAAAGGGAGGGATTTTTGTCTGTTTTGCTCAGTATATCGTTAACCCCTGAGCAATGCCTGCATGTAGTAGGCAGTCATCATGTATGTGTTGAATGCACAAATCTGGGGTTGTTGTGAGGTTCTAATGAGATAACAAGAGAAGCTGTTGTTTACCTGCTTAATAAACGGCATCTACTCTTATCTCAGGGACCAGGAAACAGCTGGGTAAGTAATCAAATCTGGGACAAAGTTGAGGGCAGAGGCTCCTGTGGTTAGTGCTGCAGGAGGTCAGAGACCAGCCGTCAAGATCAAGGCTGGAAGCCTGAGCTTTTCAAAGTGAGGAGTCAGGCCAGCAGTCTGAAAAAAGTCCCCAAATTGGAAGGCCAAGGTTACTGCTTCTAGGTTTAAGGGGTTCCAAGTCCACGGTGCCTGGTACATACCCTTATAGCATGATCTGAAGAGCTAGCTCAGTGCTCTGCCTCCTTTCCTCTCACGGGCTCACACTGCATTGAGTGGCCTGAGTCCATAGGGTCCCAGCGTGAGGCACCTGGACACACCCACAGATTAGAGCAGTGAGCCCTTGGCGATGGAATTGCAGCTCTGATCACAGCATTCGTTGTGATCAGGTGTGTGTGGAGACCCGAGCGGTGGAGGATGTGTCTTATAGGAGCCACTCTAGTGAAATAAATGGCAGCCTGATTCAAATATTTTAAACATTTAGAGGAGGCTCTGTTTTCTCAGCTGCTGTTTGGTTTGTCATTTTATTAGCAGCCTTCGTAGTAGCAGGCCAAGAGGCTGCCTAAGGGTAGGGCACACGTTTCCCTGGAAGGTTTAATGGTGATGCTTGTGCAGGAATTCTAGATGCCCTGGCTCTGAGCACCTCTCTAAAGCAAACAAAGATGTTCTTTGGGCTTTGGGGCGCCTCAGGGATGCTGAGATTCAAATGATATGGCTTGGCCTTTCTCTTTGTGGCCCAAACTTTCATTTAAAACTCTATTGAAATATTAATATGTCTCACTATGATTATATATTTTTTATTTTCCCTTTTATATCTTGTGATTTTCGCTTTATGTATCTTTGTTTCTTTGTTGTTAAGGTGTCTAATGGTTTATGATGTCTATCTTCTTTGTGAATTGAACCTTTTATCATTAAAAATATTCATCTTTGTTTCACTTTTTAAAAATAAGTAAATTAAAAAAAAAAAAACTCTATTCTGGTTTCTCTTCAGCTCATATAAATCTGTCATCTTTATAAAATTCTACTGTTAGACCAGGAGAATTTGGACACTGGTGGGATATTGTTTGATATGAAGAAATTATAATTAATTTTATTTAATAATATTGTTGCATTTTAAAGAGCATTTTTCTTTGATATCATACAATGTTGGATATATATTTTTAAAATTTATTTAGAATGTATGTTTTTTTAACAAGCGGGGATTTGGAGGGTAAAAGCAGGTTAGGATACAGACAGAACGAGACTGGCTGTGAGTTGATAACTGTTGAAGCTGGATGATGGTACATGGGGACTCATTCTATGACTCAGATTTTGTATATGCTAATGTTCCATAATAAAAAAAATTTTAATGAACATCAGCAACCTCAAAATATGCAAAGTAGAGGTGATTTAACAGAACCAAGCAGGGAATTATGTAGCATGCTTTCACTAATTCCATTGGATGTTTGAGACCAAATAGAACATGGTTTTTAAAAAATATTTATTCATTTATTTATTTGGCTGCATCAGGTCTTTGTTGCATCATGTGGGATCTTTTGTTGGGGCACATGACCTCTAGTTGTGGCACCCTGCTGCTCCAGGGTGTGGGATCCTGGTTCCCTAACCAGTGATCAAACATGACCTCCAGTTGTGGCACCCTGCTGCTCCAGGGTGTGTGGGATCCTGGTTCCCTAACCAGTGATCGAATCTGCATTGCAAGGCAGATTCCCAACCACTGGCAAGTCCCAGCTGTTTAATTTTAAACAGCACATGCTGTTTAATTTTTAAAAAGTAAGACTTATGAAGGCATAGAATCTGCTTAAAATTGCCTATGTTGCCTCCTTCTGCCATATAATCTGGTTCCTGGTTTTCTAGAGATTCATGTTAAGGCTTTTAGCACCACTACCAGCAGAGGTGTCACCTCTAATCATTGAGTTGATTTATGGAATTTTTTTTCCTTCTGAGATTTAGAATTGCAACAGGTGACTTTTAAAAAAAAATCTTCTTTCAAATTACTTTTATTTTTGTATTTATTTTTAATTGGAGGATAATTGCAATATTGCTTGGTTTCTGCCACACATCATCATGAATCAGCCATAGCTATACATATGCCCCCTCCCTCTTGAACCTCCCTCCCCATCCCACCCCAACATGTAACTTTGAATTGGAATGTCAGGGAAGCTGTGAGGCTGGCAGCTACTATCTCCCTTGCTACTTTTTATTGAAATAAGCCTTGAGACCTAACTCAAACACCAGATAACTAACAATGGTTTGTAAAACTATTGCATGTACTGTCCTCTGCCCGGGTGCAAGGACACCCAGTATTCAGCTGCTGTTTCCTCCTCAGACAAAGCACAGAGGATGTGGTGGGAATTACTGAAGCAAAACTTTCCCAGGTGGCAACTCTTCCTAACACGGAGGTCACCCAGATAGGGGAAAATGTTCACCTTCAGCATTCTCTTCGCTCTAACGCAGTGGTTGTCTGCAGAAGGATTGCAGAGGATGGTGAGGGAAAATGACCTTTAAAACCCACTCTGAGGCAAAACCTTTGGCTTTGGAGACAGCTTGGAAAGTGTGTTATGGTTTAAAAAAAAAAAAAAACACAAATCTTGTGGGTTCCTGAGTAGGTGACCAGCTATTCTCAAGAGATCAGATCCTAGGCACTCAGGGACTATCTTAAACCTTACATCTGTGAAATACAGATTCTCTTTTTTACCCTTTTGGCATTGCAGACTGTCAGATTTTCTGGCAGATATTATTGGTTTGACTGGAAGCAGGGAAAGTACAATAATGCTGGGACTCAGATCTGTAACAGGGAGGAAGGCTCAGTGCACAGGGCACAACCCACTCCTGTAGCTCAGGGGCCCTCCCGCAAAGACGACTGAGGGCTGGTAAATGAGTTGTGCTTTTTGACCACTAACTCACAACTACCGCTAAAAATGCTCACCAAAAGTACATTGTTGTATACAATAGTAAGGATTTAAAAAAGAAGAAGCTGGTTATTAAGGGAGAAAGACTCACTGGAAACGTGCTCTGTCTTTGCTCACTTCTTCAAAGGCCATCATGGAGATCTGGACCCACCCCTGGGAGCACATCACCCTCCTTCCCCACCTGGAGAATCACTGCAGACAGCTAGGGTGGAGTTGGGGAAAAGTGGAAAATCACCAGCAATAATAGTGATGATTCCAGGTGGGGGTTAGAACACAGGCTCTAGGGAGAATATGAGGAACCATTGAGATCACATATGAAAACTCGAAGCACACAACAGCGCATGCATCCTTGTTTAGCTCTTAGATGGAATGAATGGACATATGGCAGCTGTGTTTGGATGCATTGTTCTGGAACGAGTAACTTTAAGGCCAGGAGAACCAGGACCAGCAAGGATCACCCAAGCACCCAGTTCCCCAACCCTCTGTTTGACGTCCAGAGTACTAACCCTCGCCCCACCCACCACCTGCTGTAACTTTTTGGGTGTTGTCACTTTCTAGGTGATGGGTCCCTTACCTTCTTGATTTCAGGAATCAGTGCATTTCACCAAACCTCTGGTTCTCTTTCCTGCCAAATGTAGTTGTCCATTATCACATACTTGGGGTTTCTGCCTTAAGGTTAGGACAGGCCTGGAAAAAAAGAGTACGTTCAAACTCACTTTTTGGCATGGACGCTTTCCCAATTGCAATTAAAATCGTGCGTGCGTGCTCAGTCGCTTCTGTCGTGACTCTTTGCGACCCTATTGACTGTAGCCCACCAGACTCCTCTGTTCATGGCATTCTTCAGGCAAGAATACTGGAGTGTGCCCTCAGGGGATCTTCCCAACTCAAGGACTGAACCCACATTTCCTGTGTCTCCTGCCACTGCGCTCGATCTTCACCGCTGAGCCACCAGGGAAGCCCAATTAAAACAGTGAAGGTGAAAGTCACTCAGTCTTGTCTGACTCTTTGCGACCCCATGGACTATATACAGTCCATGGAATTCTCAAGGCCAGAATACTGGAGAGGGTAGCCTTTCCCTGCTCCAGGGGATCTTCCCAACCCAGGGATCAAACCCAGGTCTCCACAAGGGAATTAAAACTGTGCTTGTGTATTATTATCCAAAACAGTGATCTTCTAACGTACTACTGCAAACAGGTTGACAACTGAATGAAGACCTTCCCATGGAGTCACTCTTTCCACACCCTCTGTGAGAAAGAGAAGATCACAGTCTAATTTGAGGTTTCCCTAAAAGCAGACTTGGAGACAAAGGTTTGGGTCTCAAGTAGTTTATTTAGAAGGTGATTCCCGGAAGCTCTGGCAAGGGAGTAGGAAGCGAGGTAGTGGAAGGAAGAAAACTGTGGAGAGTGTGTGGGAAATCAGACTGCCTCCTGGCAAGAAAACATGCCAGCCTTGCCCTGTTTATTCTCTCATGGAATAAGCAGTGCCTGTGTGATGCCTGGGCTTGGGTGCTGCTTCAGAAATTCATGTTCAGTGAATGAGAGTGCACCCTCTCTGGTGCTTGCTGGTGACACCAAAGCTCATATTAAACAGCCAGGCCACCCCTGCTGGTGGTGACATCAACATAAGAGGAATTTTCAAGGTTGCACCAGAGATGTGCTTTTCCCAGAAATTTCTCTGTATTTATAGAACACTATTCTGAGGCCCTCAAAAGAATTCTCAGCTGTGGCTCAGTTCTTTGGTCCTCAGTGAGATGAAATTAGAAGCTAAAATATGCAGTGTGGCATTCCCATGTGCATTATTAACATTTACCAGTAATTATCAGTATGAATGTTTCATTATAGATAATACTGTGTGACAACAAGTGGGCTAATTTTAATACCTGTTTGACCTTGACGCACTGTTATCATGAGTCAGGGTCAAATTCGGTGTCCTGTTTTACAAACAAGCTCAGGCCCTCTAAGATGTGCAGAAGACCTCGAAGCAGATGAAGCAACTAAGCTGTGTTGCTCGTTCACACTTACAAAGTTCTTTTTGGTAAATGTCAGAGACACTCAGTAGTAGGAAGTGGTTGATGGTTAAACAGCCTCGACATCAAGTCATACCCAACATGTTATGGGCTGAATTGTGTCCCCCTCCAAACTCACATGTGACTGATGGGTGGGCTTCCCAGGTGGCGCTAGTGGTAAAGAACCCGCCTACCAATGCGGGAGACTCAAGTTCGATCCCTGGGTGGGGAAGATCCCCTGGAGAAGGGATTTTTCCAGTATTCTTGTCTGAAGACTCCCATGGACAGGGGAGCCTGGCGGGCTACAGTCCATACAGTCACAGAGTCGGACATGACTGAAGCAACTTAGCAGGCATGCATGCAAGGTTAAAAAGGTGATTAAGGTGGTCTTAATCCAACATGATGTCTTTATAAGAAGAGGTTAGGACACAGACACAAACATGGGGAGACCAAGTGAAGATACAGGAGGACATGCTCATCTGCAAGCAGAAGAAATCAAGCCTGCCCACACCTTGACCTTGAATTCTAGCCTCCAGGACTGTGAGAAAGTAAATTTCTATTGTTTAAGTTGCCCAGGCTGTGGTTCTTTGTTATGGCAGCCCCAGGAAACAAGTACACATGGTTTGTGTTAATAGGAAGGGACAGAAACTGCTCACTGGCTCCCTCAGTTCAGGGACGCCCAACCTCTATCCTCTCCGCTCCTCCACCATGCTAGGAGGAAAGGTCATTTAGGGCTAATCTAGTTTCTGAGTCAGCCCTCCCCAGACAGAGGGCTGCATCTTGCATCTTCACTCCGTGCTGTGTAGGCACATCCTTTCCCCCAAGGTTTTGCGCTTTTTTTGGTCAATTTTGTTCTAACTTTTTCTGTTTTGTCTTATTTTGTCTACTATTTAGAAAACGCAAAATTTCTGATTAGCAGGGGCCTTCTGCTTCTAAGACCTTGTTTAAAGACCTTTGCGCCTAATGACATTAAACTGCTGAGTGGACTGCAGGAGTGATGCATTTCAGAATCAATGAGCAGATAACTTCTATTTGTAGAAGCTTATATGGAGAGTGGTATCTAGCCCTTACCCCTTTAGATTGTTTTAGCAATCCATTATAGGACTGTATTTCAACCATCATAAAGTAAATCGCTCTGTTCGAAGGCCACACAGCAGCTGTTGACTCCCTTCTTGGGACCTTGTTGTTACTGATTCTTGCTGGAATAATGGGGCTCAGTTATGGCTGGAGTGGATGGGTAGACCCAGGGTAAGCCCTGCCAGCTCTTAATAGAAAATGGGTTTGTCCCCTTGGACAGAAGATAGATGAAGTGGGATTCATACCATGTAAGAATCTCATAGTCAGTGTTATAAGTTTGAGAAATGCTTTTTTTTTTTTTTAACTTTAGTTACATTTCATTAGTAAATCTTAAAATCTACCGGTAAAAAAAAAAAAAAACTACCAGTCAGTAGGCATAAATTACTCTAATGTCTGGGATGTGTTTTTGTTTTTTGCAGATCATTGTGCTAGGCTGTGAGATCCCCCAAATCAGTCGAGTCCTTTGGTCTCTACCGTCAGATAAAACACATGAAAAGATAAGAGCACAAAGTAATTTGTTTCACTGCAGCAAGGACAAAAGAGTGTAGGTTAACCAGAACTGAGTGATAACAGACCATAATCATTAAGAGATTGGGTTAAAATAGCTGCCTTTCTCATCAGAGTGGAAAACAGCGCAGGCGATGCCCAGGCACTCACTCCAGGTACTTCCACACCCCTCAGTTTTGCATCCTGGGAGCCTCCCTTGCTTCACCCTTGTCCTTGCTCCATGACAGAGTGCAATTAAACTTCACTTCCTCATAACCCAGCATTTCAGAAGCTAAATCAAGTTGTTTCTGTTTTAAAAAGAATTGTGACACCATTTTCCCCCATTATTTGAGAAAAACATAAATGAATTTCTTTTTCTTGATTCTTATTTCATCATGTTCTACCTCATTCCACAAAAAGTTGACACAGCCATTGTTCAAAATTCTGCTTTCACTGACGTTTTTTTAAACCCTTCCCACAGTACTTGGGTTCTAAGATTTTTTTTTTCTGATTTATGAGGTATCTAATTCATTTGTTAAACAAATCAAAAAGCTCTGTACAGGCATCCACCAATTCAATGATAAAACACACCTTTCAAGTCTCTCATTCCTATTGACCATTGGTGTCATCTGGATCATCCACTAGTCCCTGACCCCCTCCAGCCTATGACTTTGATGACTAGATTGCTTTAATATTATGATTTTCTTTAGAATGTTTCTGTATAAGCACCAGAGTGTGTCTGTGTGTATATTCATGTGACGGTTTTTTCTCTTTGTGTGTGGGTCTTTCACTTTGTGCTGTGCTGTGTCTTCACCGTTGCGTGTGCTATTCTCTAGCTGTGGTAAGAGGGGGCTACTCTCTAGTTGCGGTGTGCAGGCTTCTCATTGCCGTAGCTGCTCTTGTTGACTCCAGGCCTTGCAGGCTTCAGTAGTTGCGGCACATGGGCTCAGTAGTTGCGGCTCCCAGGCGCTAGGGCACAGGCTCAGTAGTTGTGGGACACAGGCTCTGTGTTGCTTCCCAGCATGTGGCATCTTCCTGAACCAGGGACTGAACCCATGTCTCCTGTATTAGCAGGAAGATTCTTTACCACTGAGCCACCAGGGGAGGCCGTGACTTGATTTTTTAATAGGCTGTTTTTTTTAAGTGGTTTTAGGTTCACAGAAAATACAGAGAATTCCCTTGTCCTGCCTGCCCCTACAGAAGCTCAGCCTCCTCCTCTTTCAACATAAGATTTTTCATCAAAGTTTAAACTCTGTGTTTGGTTAAAGGTTCCTTGTCTTTAAAACCATCCCTCTGATAATGTTGTTACTCAAAATGAACAGCATAAGCACTAAAGACTAGTGGAATTTTAAAACTGTAATTAAAAATGTGTGTTAGTCGCTCAGTCATATCTGACTCTTTGCAACTCCATGGACTATAGCCTGTCCATGGATTTCTCCAAGCAAGAATACTGGAGTGGGTTGCCATTTCCTACTCCAAATTAAAAATAACTTATGTATTAATTTTTTACTGTCTTACATTCATATAATGTAGTCATATTTTCTGCCAGTACAAGTATTATTGGTTCTTAAAATGGAATAAAATGTCCTAGAGATCAGAGAAGTAGCTGGCACATCTACTAAGTGCATCTAAAGGTAGTTCATGTTTGTTGATCCTATTGATACTCTATGCCTGAAAGAGTCTTGTGACTTCCAGATGCTTCATCATCTGAACAGACTTCAGCCTGGAAGAAGAACAGTTGCTATCACTGCTACCAGTAGCCTGGGGGTCTTTAAATAGCCTTTCTCTAAGCAGGACTGGAGCCTCTTCCTTAGGGCGAGGAGTTGACTTCACTGGGATGCTAAGCAGGCAGCAATCCATCAGTGCAAAGGAAGGACAGTAGACAGGGAGATATCTCAGTTCGCAAAAGCAATGGTTGCACTACTCTGATTACATAGAACCTCAATCCACAGGCCTAATTTTAGGAGATGTAAGACCAAAATGCAGTTGAACGAAGTGAACTAAAAATAGCCCCCTACTTTATTCTGTTATAATTCACTTCCTCAGATGATGGGCCTGATCCATTTAAGCAGAATTCTTTCCCTGTCATAATTGTCATAAAGATGTTTTGATGATTATTAAGAACAATGAAAGTCTACATTTCCTCTTGATTCATTGCAGCTGTCATGACCTTCTGTCTATTTCCGTTCTCCTCTAGAATTGCTGGCATTCAGTGAAACAGATGCTACAGTATTTTTAAGGGAGGGTTTGAGGTGGCCCCATTTTATTAAAAATATACAAGGAGTGTCATTAATGAGTATATTGTATGAGTCACACTTGGGTGCCCTGGCAGGCCCCTTTTGTGATTCTCATGACAAAAATAGGTGTTTTATTTTAAATTCACACTGCATTTTCAGATTAAATAACAAATTTTATTTTAGTGAATTTGGGGGAGTGTTTATCATACAAGGCATTGTGCTGAACCCCGGCAGGGTTGATTAAGACGTAATTTCTGCCGAAAGGGACTTAGATGGGTAGGACAGATGCACATCAAGATGTGAAACATGGGACTTCCGTGATGGTTCAGTGGCTAAGACTTGGAGCTCCTGATGCAGGGGGCCTGGGTTCAATCCCTGGCCAGGGAACTAGATCCCACATGCCATAACTAAGAGTTCACATGTTGCAACTAAGACCCAGCACAGCCAAATGAATAAATATTTTTTTAAATGATATGAAACATATGATCTCAGCAACTGGCATCAGAATTTTTCTTAAGGAGAGACCTGTCTTTGGAGACATATCTTTATAGTCTATAAAGAGGTGGGATGGGGTGTGGAACTTGAGGGCAGGAATGAAGCTGAATAAGAATGACTAGAGTGACTAAACAGCACCACACGAAACAAGGAGAAGAATTTGCTTTGTTCTAAGAGGCTGAGCAGAGCGAAGATACAGTTAAGAAGACAGTGAGAGAGAGGAACCAGAACACTGATTTGAGTGGGGGATTCTGAGCCAGTGAATCCTCCTGTATTGGAATGATGAGCGACCATATGAGGCCCAGGGGTGTCCAGTGCTCAATGCAGAGTTGCTGCCTGGAATCTGGAAGCAAGCGTGCCCATGAGGCATACATGGCCTTGAAACTGTAGAACTCTTTGGGAGGCTTTGAGAGTCCCAAGGGCTTCAAGAATGGCTCTGAGCCAGTCTCCTCTAGATCTCCAGGGCTCAGGGAACCTCAGCCAATATTTGCATATCTGGGTTAAACTTCTAAAATGTATGGCTATTATACAGTAGGTAAATGCAAGAATTAGTTCTGACTTGGTTTAATTTAGGCGTCTCTGGAAGCAGCTATGCCTTGAAAGATAGATGAAAGTGATTTTTTTAAAAGAAAGCCTTCCCTTTTAATTAATTTATTCATTTTATATATTTTTTGGCTGTGCTGGGTCTTTGTTGCTTTGCATGGGCTTTTTCTAGTTGTGATGAGTGGGGGTTACTCTTCGTTGTGGTGATCAGCCCTCTGATTGCAGTGGCTTCTCTTGTTACAGAGCACAGGCTCTAGGCACTCAGGCTTCAGTAGTTGTGATGCATGGGCTTAGCTACTCCGTGGCATGTGGAATCTTCCTGGACCAGGGATCAAACCATCCCCTGCATTGACAGGCAGATTCTTATCTACTGCAGCACCATCTTGGGAAGTCCCAAGATGAATGTGATTTTGACTGACAGAGTTGGAAGAAAGGGACATATCATCCAGAGGGAGTGCACAAGTCTTGAACTTGAGATACCAAGTACGTGACCAATACAGGGGACGGAGAACTGGGCCAGGTGGGTGGGATGTAGAATGTGTGGGGTAGAAGGTTGAAGCATGGACTGTACTCAGTGCTCATAATCTTTATTTCGGAGTCAATAAGGGAGGCCATGTGCTGAAAACCCTGCATTTTCCCCTGCAACCAGCAGGAAGGTACGAAAGGAGAATAGGGGGCCTACACTGGGAAAGAAAGAGGTGGACCAGCAGGGTTGGCCCACACAGGCTTCTGTGTTACCTGAAGAGGGAGTTTCAGGTACAGGCTCTTTGCAGCGGAGGGTATCAGCCTCACAGCGTAGAGTTACCCTAAGCAGTTTCCATTTTAAGTGCTCTCCGCCCTCCCCCTGCCAAGACGGCTGCTGGATCACGTTTAATGCAGTAATCAGACTGTTCTCAGGCTCCATCATTCGGCCTTGGCTGTCCTTTCTGGCCGTGGCAAAGGCCTAGCACTTAGCTCCTTGGGCCCCAGCCCCTCCCTTTTCTCTCCCTCCTCCCTTCCTTTTCTTTCTGATGCCCTTCCCTGCCCCTTGCTTTCTACTCTGGCTGTCACACTCTGTTTGACGCAACATCTGTTGTGGTCCCCAGCCAGAAGGCAGGGGGCCCACTGCCCCCACCCAGCTGCAGGCATTCCATGTGTCTCCTGGGTGTTCACCCTTCACAATTTTCCTGAGTGATGTCATTACTAAGATGCAGCATGGTGGATGAGAGACCCTGACTTGCCTGGGCTCACCTCTCAGCTCTCCTCTTACTAGTGGCAGATAGCCTGCTTCCTCTCCGGGCCTCATCTGTAAACTGGATATAATACTCATAACTAGTACCTCCATTATGGGATTGTCCAAATGCCCTGTAAATGAATTAATATACGTACAGTACTTGGAGGACTTCCCTAGTAGCTCAGCTGGTAAAGAATCTACGTGCAATGCAGGAGAGACCGGGTTCAATTTCTGGGTTGGGAAGATCCCCTGGAGAAGAGATAGGCTACCCACTCCAGTATTCTTGGGTTTCCCTGGTGGCTCAGACAGTAAAGAATCTACCTGCAATGTGGGAGACTTGAGTTTGATCCCTGGGTTGGGAAAAATCCCCTGGAGGAGGGCATGGCAGCCCACTCCAGTATTCTTGCCTGGAGTATCCCATGAACGAGGAGGCTGGCAGCCTACAGTCCATGGGGTCTCAAAGAGTCGGACACGACTGAGTGACTAAGCACAGCACAGTACCTGGAACGGTGCCCAGCACACATATGCCTTCCCATTTTCTTTGAGTTATTGCTGTTGCTGTCACCTTTTGCATGCTGCCGTTTCCTTACCCAGACTGCAAAGTCACTTCTGTGTGCATAGTAAAGGGTAGGAACTGGATCTCATTGGAAACTGATTATTTCAAATGAAAGAGAGGAAGGAGTCACAGGTTTAAAGCTTTGAGGAATGGGAGAAAACCTTTAACAGAGACTGAAGTGCTGGGAGGGATGAGCTGGAATTGCCCACAATAGTGTTATTTCTTTGGCTACCTGATATGAAGAACCGACTCATTGGAAAAGACCCTGATGCTGGGAAAGACTGAAGGCAGGAGGAGAAGGGGATGACACAGGATGAGATGGTTGGATGGCATCACCGACCCAGTGGACATGAGTTTGAGCAAATTCCAGGAGATAGGGAATGACAGGAAAGCCTGGTGTGCTGCAGTCCATGGGTTTGCAAAGAATCAAATGCAACCGAGTGACTGAACAACAACATCATTATCTCACTAGCTTGCAAATTAATCTGCTGGGATGGGAACATGTTTCTTTTTGGTAATAATTTTTGACTAAAGTAAATAGAAGATATGAAACCTCAACCAGTTTTTGAGACATTGTTCCAACTAGGTATTATGTATTTCTTAGCAATTCCTAGTGTCAGGCCCTAGACAACCAATGCTGGGCTCTTTTTTGAGTTTACAAGGTTGTTCTTCCACCATAGGTTTTAAAATCAGGCTTTCTCATAATTTAAATTTTAGTCTTAAAAGCCAGGGAATATCGGCATCATCAAATAAGAGAGAATGGTGCTGAATGAATCCCCATTTCTTGGGACAAAGTGACCAAAGGATAAAGGTATGAAACCTTTATCCTTAACCTCAAAGGCATAACTCATAACCTCAAAGGCAGTGACTTCTCTTACCATACCTGCATGTCTTGTTGGAGCAGACAAATGTCAAAAACCCAGGGGCTTACTATGGAAAACAGTGTGGAGATTTCTTAAAAAACTGGAAATAGAACTGCCATATGACCCAGCAATACCACTTCTGGGCATACACACTGAGGAAACCAGATCTGAAAGAGACACGTGCACCCCAATGTTCATCACAGCACTGTTTATAATAGCCAGGCCATGGAAGCAACCTAGATGCCCATCAGCAGACAAATGGATAAGGAAGCTGTGGTACATATATACCATGGAATATTACTCAGCCATTAAAAAGAATTCATTTGAATCAGTTCTAATGAGATGGATGAAACTGGAGCCCATTATACAGAGTGAAGTAAGCCAGAAAGATAAAGAACATTACAGCATACTAACACATATATATGGAATTTAGAAAGATGGTAACGATAACCCTATATGCAAAACAGAAAAAGAGACACAGAAATACAGAACAGACTTTTGAACTCTGTGGGAGAAGGTGAGGGTGGGATGTTTCGAAAGAACAGCATGTATATTATCTATGGTGAAACAGATCACCAGCCCAGGTGGGATGCATGAGACAAGTGCTCGGGCCTGGTGCACTGGGAAGACCCAGAGGAATCGGGTGGAGAGGGAGGTGGAGGGGGGATCGGGATGGGGAATACGTGTAACTCATGGCTGATTCATGTCAATGTATGACAAAACCCACTGAAATGTTGTGAAGTAATTAGCTTCCAACTAATAAAAAAAAAAAAACAAAAACCCAGGGGCTTGAAGTTTATACAGAGTTCATTTCAATAGAATACTGATAATTTGCTCTCAGTTTTTTTTTTTTTAATTGGATATGCTGGTACTAAAAGAGGAACACTTATTTTCTGCATGCTAAGAGTTTCCACTCAAAAATAAGAGGAAAAACAATGCATAATATAAAAGCTATAATATTTGGCAAGAATTACAAATGATGTGCTTTGGAGGGGGTGTGGATCTTATAAGGAAAAGACTAGCTGAAGAGGTTTTGAATAAAAGATCTTATAAAGGAAACAGCTTTTGATGTGGGGCCAATTGGGCTTCCCTGTGGCTCAGACAGTAAATAATCTGCCTGCAGTGCAGGAGACGAGGGTTCCATCCCTGGGTCAGGAAGATCCCCCGGAGAAGGGCATGGCTACCACTCCAATATTCTTGCCTGGAGAATGCCATGGAGAATGACAGAGGAGCATGGTGAGCTACAGTTCATGGGTCACAATGAGTCAGACAGGACTCAGTGACTAAGACTTTCACTTTTCACTTAAGGGAGAAGTAAAAGTTGGGGCAGGCACAGAGTGCTGGGACAATGGGAGCATTCCCATAAGAGGCAGAAGCTTGAACACAGGCTTGGAAGTATAGTTCGTAGATAGGGAGGGATTGCCATACAGTGGAACTGCTTTATAACACCAGTGTGGGGAGGAAAATGTTGGCATTTGCAGGTAAACTCAGCATACAAAATGCAGTCAAGCCCAGTGGGTGATATTAATGAGGACTTTGACTTTTTTTACTCCAAGGGAAATGGGAAACCCTTGCAGGTTTTGAGCAGAGTCACCTGACCTGGCAGGAGCACTGCTAAGGGTAAGCATGTTGTTCTAGGAACAAAACAGAGCTCTTTATCTGGCCTTCCAGGATCAGGAGGCTTCCTGGAAAATAGCCAAGAGACAAGTGTGAAAAGAGCAGAGAGATTAGCTCAAGCTAAGGTCCAGAGGTAAGCTCCAGCATGGAAGGAAAGGTTGGGGCTGGTCACTTGGTTGGGCCTTGTGCAATGTGAAGGGATTTGAACTTGATCCTGAGGACAGTGGGGAGCCAGCAAAAGTTTTTATGGACATGGTAAATAACATGTCCCTTATACAGACCACTCAGGTGGCTGTGTAGAGGAGGGCAAGGCAGGAGGCAGGAAGACCAGCTGAGGGAATCTGGAAGTGCCTGCATTAATACTGGTGGTCTGCATTAAGTCAGCATCGATGGAGAAAAGGAGCCAGTTTCTAGAGTCATCACCAAGGAGAAGTCACCAGGAGCTTGTGATGCAGTGGCTTTTGAGAATGAGGAAGAGAGAAGGGTCTGAGATGGCCTCCAGGTCCTTGGGCATGGAGATAGCTGCCAGCATATGGTGACCAAATTGATGCCCCTGGATGAGATGACTTTGACAAATGGAATTTCTTGGGGACGTAGAGAATAGGCCCAGACTCCCCTATCACCTATAGCCACAGTGAATGGGTCCAAACTCTGCTGCACCTCCTGATAAGGATGTGATGCTGTGGGAAGCAGCTCTGTACTCCAGGTAACAGTCCTGGGTCTGCAGACAGTTGTTTAAGAAACGAAGCTTATAAAAAAGGAGGGTAGCCAGAGGGATGGGATGGAGAGGGAGGCGGAAGCGGGGATCGGGATGGGGAACACATGTAAATCCATGGCTGATTCATGTCAATGTATGGCAAAAACCACTACAATATTGTAAAGTAATTAGCCTCCAACTAATAAAAATAAATGGAAAATAAATAAAAAAGGAGGGTAGGAAGTCCATTTTTAATTGTATACAGTATTTGAACTTCTGAAAATAAGAAAGCTGTTAGATCTCAAAATGCCTCATTATGTAACAGCCTGCCTTGTGCACATTCGGGGTGCAGGGAACATTGTGTCAGGCCTGACAGGGGAGAGTTCACGTTCTCTGAAATTATTTCCTGTGTTTCTGTTGGATCCCAGGCTCTCTCTTCTACATAAAGACGGTAGCAGCAGGAGGAAACGAATGCCAGTTCTGGCTGTTCTTGGAATTCAGATTTAGTAAAAAAATGCAAGTACGCAGGCTACTGATCCCTGTGGCAGGGGGTGGCTGAGAGCTGGGGAGAAACAAGCTGTGTACTGGAAGGCTGAGTGCTAATTTGAGTTTAACAGCCCCACTGGAGAAGTCACCTATAGGAGACTGCAAGGCTGGAATCGTACTGCATTGATTGGGTTAAGATCATCTTTGAGACAAACAACCTGCTCGATTTTGATTAGTGTTTCTGACAGAAACCGATATCAATCAAACAGATGTAGTAATGACATAGGGCAGCAGGGTCACAAGTAGCAGGTCAACATGCTTTTCATTCCATTTGGGCTGGACCGCCATCCTCCTCTCTCAAACTATACTGAACCCTGATCAACTCATTTGCTGGAATGACAAATGATATGCAAAAGCTCTTATAATTTATCAAGACAGGAGGACAGACACCTCATTGTCCTTAGCCCACTTAGTGCTGTTCTAATCTTCCTGGATTACTTCAGTTTTTCAGCCTGTATTTGGAAGGGCCATGGTCTAATTTGCATTACTCTTCTACCACTTTGCATCTTTTTAGGACCTGGGCTATTCCATGGGAAGCTTGCTTTAGAAAAACTGAGTCGACAAAAGCTTTGTGTGGAACTCACAAATTGTCACACTCAATAACAATGTTAAGAAATAACGGAGCAAACATTGAAATGAGTTCAGTTCCTTGTTTTGTATGTAGTGGGGGCAGGCAAGCCTGTTGGGTGGATATATTTGCCAAAGAAAAAGTTTTCAGGAGTGACTCTGTCACTCAATTTTTTCAGTGAAGTTGCCAATAAGCAGGATTTACATAGAGTAAAAGACCCAGTGAATATATGAAAATCTTCCCTTTCCTATTTCTGTATCCAGTAACCACTTTTATTTCTGTATCCTGTAACCACAGTAACCAGACCTCTTAGGCTTGATTTTTAAGAAAGCAAATTATAAATGAACTGTTAATAAATATTGAAGGTGGAGTAGAAACACCCGCCACGGCAAAATATGGTCTTCAATGTGCAGATGAATATGTCCTTAGATGCCCTTTTGTATAAAACCAATTGACCTGCGGTCCCCTTAGCTATGAAGTTATTCGCTCTTTCCTACCTCACAAAAGACTGAGGATAACTTTACTAATACCAGGTGAGGGAGCGCCCTCTAGTGGAAGATCATCAGGGCAGACAGTCAGTTCAGTTCCTTTCAGTCTCTCAGTCACGTCTTTGCAACCCCATGGACTGCAGCACTCCAGGCTTCCCTGTCCATCACCAACTCCCGGAGATTGCTCAAACTCATGTCCATTGAGTCAGTGATGCCATCCAACCATCTCATCCTCTGTTGTCCCCTTCTCCCGCCTTCAATCTTTCCCAGCATCAGGGTCTTTTCCAGTGAGTCAGTTCTTCGCATCAGGTTGCCAAAGTATTGGAGTTTCAGCTTCAGCATCAGTCCTTCCAATGAATATCCAGGGCTGATTTCCTTTAGGATGGACTGATTGGATCTCCTTGCAGTCCAGGGGACTCTCAAGAGTCTTCTCCAACACCACAGTTCAAAAGCATCAATTCTTTGGTGCTCAGCTTTTTTTATAGTCCAACTCTTACATCCATACATGACTACTGGAAAAACCATAGCTTTGACTAGATGGATCTTTGTTGGCAGACAGTGGCACAGGGAAAAAAGGCAGCAAAGAAGAATGTGGGGCTTCGCAGGTGGCACTAGTGGTCAAGAATTCACCTGCCAATGCAGGAGGCCCAGGAGACGTGAGTTGGATCCCCAGATCAGGAAGATCCCCTGGAGGAGGAAATGGCAACCCACTCCAGTATTCTTGCCTGGAGAATCCCATGGGCAGAGGAGCCTGTGGGCTACAGTCCATGGAGTCACAGAGTCGGACACGACTGAGCACATACACACACAGAAGGATGTTGAAACATGATGGGACCTGCCATACCCTCCAACTGATTTGGAAGATGTTTATCAACAAGTCTATCATGTGGAGTTAACAAGAATGTACTGAGGCTTGTGCTCAGTAGAAACACAATTTCACATCATTACTCCAGGGCTTCCCTGGTGGCCAGCTCAGTGGTGGGGAATCCACCTGCCAATGCAGGAAACACAGGTTCAATCCCTGATCCAGGAAGATCCCACATGCCCGTAGATCAACTGTGCCACAACTATTGAACTTGTGCTCTAGAGCCCAGGAGCCACAACTACTGAGCTCACGTGCTGCAGCTACTGAAGCCCACCAGCCCTAGAGCCCCTGCTCTTTAACAAGGGAAGCCACTGCAATGAGAAGCCTGCACACCACAACTAGAGAGTAGCCCCCACTCTCTGCAACTAGAGGAAAGCCTGAGAAGCAACTAAGACCTAGTACAATCCCCCCCAAAATCATATTCCAGGGACGTACCATGTTCTTCATGGCACTCACCTTTAAAGCTTAGGATGGGTAAGGTCAAGGAATGCGGGGTGCATTTGGGTAATCAATTTTAAAATGGCATTTAAAGATGGTAAGATGAACACCCACATCCCCACTCAGGAATTGTTAGAGATATGGTTCCAGTTGCTTCTTTTAACAGAAGAATAGAATTCATTGTGTTGTTTATCTCATAACTAGGAAGAAATTACAAAATACTTTCACCCCCTAATCCTGCAACTGTAATGCTAGATTTTTAAAAAAATGTTCATACTTCTCTTGGCTAGGGTCATGATATTTCTGTTTGCCTTTTATTCCTGTTACTAATTATTTCTAAATACAAGAGTAAACTTTACAAATCTTAAAATTTTGAAGTTTAAAATGACTTATGGGCTAATGGTTTATAGAGAAAGGGTTTAAAGATTGCCTTGTGTGGGAAATATCCTGCTGTACATGTGCATTTGTACATATATTCATAAAAAATGTATATCGTTAGGATTGGGACCTCTGGCTCATAACTCAGTTGTTGACCATCATCAGTGAGCCCTTCTCAAGAGGTCAAAAGCATGTTTTCAGGCAACAAGAAACTGACTTTGAAGCTGTGTCCTTCAAAGCCTGTGTAAGATGCATCACCTCGGCCATGGAGTCAGCTGGTGAAAATGTGGACTCAGCACCTTTTAACTAAAACCACAATTGCCTTCATTTCCAGTCTGTGACACTGGAGAGTCTCTGGTGGTTCTTTTTGGCAAATGGCCATGTGGAGAAAACGGCTATTGTAAGAGCTCGTATAAGTTCTGTCTGTCCTTCAAGGACCATCTAAGGTCTCCTGTCTTCCTCAAAGCCTGCTGAGCCTGATAAATATACCCTTTCTGAACTCTTGGAGTCTTCCTCTCTGTGCGACTCACGTGGACACTCAGTCATATGCTGTGCATGAGTGTACTGTCTCCCTGGTACCTGCTTATGCCCTTGAGAGCAAGAGCAGTGTGTTATGCATCCTGGGTTTAGTTCATTCATTCATTCATCCAGTAAACAGTTTTTGAGCCTATCTAGGGCCAAGTTTTACTCTCTGGAGAGGTATTAGTGAACAAAATGGACAAGATCTCTTTCCTAAGAGTGTCTTGTGGGGGTGGTGAATCTGCAGCTCATAACCACAATTGGAAATTTTCCACAAGGAATGGTAAGTATAAATGCATACACTGTGGCAAACTTGCAGGGGATAAAAGGAATATGGTGCCCTATGAGAGAACCCTGGGTAGCCTTATTTAGGTTAGGGGCCAGAAAAGACCTCCAAAGTGATGTTTAAGCTGAAAACCAAAGACATGGTATTCCCATACAACAGGTGCTAGAAAGTATTTCTCACCTTGAGAAATGTTTAGCCAGATCTTAGGTCATGTAATATAAACCTTCTAATTGTAGAGGGTCCTCCTGGCTACGTCTTCTAGTGTGACCCACCCTCCCTTATTTGCCACCAACCTCTGTATGTTCTTTCTGCTGCTCCCTGGTTCTGACAGCCCATGGAGACCCCACTGTATCAGCACAAGCTCTAGTGGAAGTGAAACAGAGGACCTCAGTGTTACTGGCAGAGGTTATTCTCGTGAACATGTTTACAAAGCATTTTTGTAGTCCAGAGAATACTTGCCCTAACTACAGCACCATGCCCTTGATCTCTGTAGTGCTTCAAAATAAGAAGCACGTGGCCTTTGGAATTCAGCAGATCTGGGTTAGCACCTAGCCCTGTGACCGGGAAGAGATTTCATAGTCCTTTCTCACCTGTAAGATGAGGGTAAACTCACTTGAAACTCACAGGGTTTTGTGAGAATTAAAGTAACACACTCAGACACGGAGAAGAAAGCAGTCACTGAACTTTCATTGCCGTCTCCTGCACTTCTTTCTGAATTTGGTCCAGGAGGGGACCTGGGGACACCGGGCAGGGCAGTTATTCAGAACCTGAGAGCCAGAGTCAGAAACACACAGCCAGAAGCCCAGATAAGTGGATGGGGCTCACCTATGAGGAGGAAAAGGGGCCATGAATTAGGGCTCTTTAAGATTATGGGAGTTTCAGCTCACGAAAGAATCTGTTCTGGGTCCCCAGGGAGAAGGATGTGAGCAGGGCAGGAGGTAAGCCTCCCGCAAGACCTGTGACCCCTAGATGACTGCACTGGTGAGAGTGATGCAGGGGAGAGCAAACAGGGAGGGCAGAAAAGTATGGGAGGGGAAACTCACCTCAGACAGGACATATGGCTTACCTGCAAATGTTATATGTAATTATAATCAAATCCCTCGTATTCCCTTACAGGTAAGTGCAGATGCTTCCAGCTTGAGAAAGGCAGATCCCAAAGGTCGGAGTGCACTGTTGGCTGATATCCAGCAAGGAACTCGCCTCCGAAAAGTCACGCAGATCAATGACCGCAGTGCCCCGCAGATTGAGGGTAAGTGAGCATCCGGCCTGCTAAGAGCCGAGGGCAGGCCATGTGAGGCTCAGCCAGACACTCCTGGCTTGCTCAGGACAGGGCCACAAGTGCTAATCAGGACACACATCTGGCCATCTCAGACCTGCTCAGTGTACAGTCTACATGGGTGAGAGAATCAGAGCTACCTTTCCTGGTCTGCGGATGATGTTTAGCATATCTACCATCAACTTTCAAATGCTTTAAAAAGAAACTTCATGGTAAAGTAATTATTTTAATTGTTTTAAAATACACACAATATAAAACTCACCATTTTGACCATTTTTAAAGTGTCCAATTCAGTGGCATTTATATATTTCATTGTTGTTGCAACCATCACCCTGTCTAGTTCGAGACCATTTCCATCACACCAATAGGAAACCTATACCTATTAGCTGGTGGAGGTGATTGAATTCCAGTTGAGCTATTTCAAATCCTAAAAGATGATGCTGTTAAAGTGCTGCACTCAATATGGCAGCAAATTTGGAAAACTCAGCAGTGGCCACAGGAATGGAAAAGGTCAGCTTTCATTCCAATCCCAAAGAAAGGCAATGCCAAAGAATGTTCAAACTACTGCACAATTGCACTCTCACATGCTGGCAAAGTAATGCTGAAAATTCTCCAAGCGAGGCTTCAACAATAGGTGAACCAAGAACTTGCAGGTGTTCAAGCTGGATTTAGAAAAGGCAGAGGAACCAGAGATCAAATTGCCTACATCTGTTGGATCACAGAAAAAGCAACAGAATTCCAGAAAAACATCTACTTCTGCTTTATCAACTATGCCAAAGCCTTTGACTGTGACTAGATCACAACAAACTGTGGAAAATTCTTAAAGAGATGGGAATTCCAGACCACCTTACCAGCCTCCTGAGAAATCTGTGTGCAGGTTAAGAAACAACACTTAGAACCAGACATGGAACAATGGACTGGTTCCAAATTGGGAAAGGAGTACATCAAAGCTGTATATTGTCACCCTGCTTATTTAACTTCGATGCAGAGTGTATCATGTGAAATGCTGGGATGGATGAAGCACAAATTAGAATCAAGATTGCCAGGAGGAATATCAATAACCTCAGATAGGCAGATGCTGCTGTTGTTGCTAAGTTGCTTCAGTCGTGTCCGACTCTGTGCGACCCCATAGACAGCAGCCCACCAGGCTCCCCCGTCCCTGGGATTCACCAGGCAAGAACACTGGAGTGGGTTGCCACTTCCTTCTCCAATGCATGAAAGTGAAAAGTGAAAGTGAAGTTGCTCAGTCATGTCGGACTCTTAGCAACCCCATGGACTGCAGCCTACCAGGCTCCTCCGTCCATGGAATTTTCCAGGCAAAAGTACTGGAGTGGGGTGCCATTGCCTTCTCCAATATGCAGATGACACCACCCTTATGGCAGAAAGTGAAGAGGAACTAAAGAGCCTCTTAATGAAAATGAAAGAGGAGAGTGAAAAAGCTGGCTTAAAACCTAACATTCAAAAAACGAAGATCATGGCACCCAGTCCCATCACTTCATGGCAAATAGATGGGGAAACAATGGAAACAGTGAGAGACTATTTTCTTGGGCTCCAAAATCACTGCAGATGGTGACTGCAGCCATGAAATTAAAAGATGCTTGGTCCTTGGAAAAAACACTATGACCATCCTAGACAGCATATTAAAAAGCAGAGACATTACTTTGCCAGCAAAGGTCGATATAGTCAAAGCTATGGTTTCTCCAGTAGTCATGTATGGATGTGAGAGTTGGACCATAAAGAAGTCTGAGCACTGAAGAATTGACGCTTTTGAACTGTGGTATTGGAGAAGACTCTTGAGAGTCTCTTGGACTGCACGGAGATCAAACCAGTCAATCCTAAAGGAAATGAACACTGAATATTCATTGGAAGGACTGATGCTGAAGCTGAAACTCCAATACTTCGGTCACCTGATGTGAAGAACTGACTCACTGGAAAAGACCCTGATGCTGGGAAAGATTGAAGGCAGGAGGAGAAGGGGACGACAGAGGATGAGATGGTTGGATGGCATCACTGACTCAATGGACATGAATTTGAGCAAGCTCCAGGAGTTGGTGATGGACAGGGAGGTCTGGCGTGCTATAGTCCATGGAGTCACAAAGAGTCAGACATGACTGCGCGACTGAACTGAACTGAACTGAAGATTTGATCGTATGGATGTTCCACAATGTATTTATCCATTGTGAAGTAACATTTAAAGATCACTTATGCTGTGTCAACATAATCCTCAAATTGAATGAGCAAAAAATTCAAGTCTCAACCCTAACAAATGCAAAAATTTTATTTTCCATAAGGAAAAATATTTCTGCCGAATTCTCTCCCAGGATCACATGACTGTAAGTTTCTATGTCTTCTAGAGTATGATGGAGTAAAAGGAGCCTTGTTCCTGCCATCAGATGACCCATGTTGAGTTCTGATTCTGCCACTCTGCACATCAGGGAACCTCTCTGAGACTCAGTTTGCTCATCTGCAAAATGGGGGGAGATAATAATGCCTGCTCTTTTTTGGTCAAGATTGTTGAAGGCTGAAATAATCTATACAGTGAAAGAAAGTGAACATGAAAGTCACTCAGTTATGTCCAACTCTTTGTGACCCCATGGACTATATAGTCCATGGAATTCTCTAGGCCTGAATACTGGAGTGGGTAGCCTTTCCCTTCTCAAGGGGATCTTTCCAACCCAGGGATCGAACCCAGGTCTTCCACATTGCAGGCAGATTCTTTACCAGCTGAGCCACAAGGGAAGCCCAGTATATACAAAGTATGGCACAAACCAGTACAATATTGTAAAGTAATTAGCTGCCAATTAAAATATAAAAAAAAGAAAACAAAAGTAAAAAAAAGAAATATATTTAAATATAAGGTATTATTATGGCTCCATGTATTTTGCAATGATACATGATGGTAATTCTCAAAGATAGTCCTAAAATATAATTGTATCTAATATCTATAATTATATATGTTAATGTGCATGAATAGGCAAATTATTTTAAGAAACATTTTCAGCATTGGTTACAATAAAAATTAGTTCTGGCTCGACCCACCATCTAATTAGTTAAGCCTGACTCAGTGGACATGAATTTGAGCAAACTCTGGGAGCCATTGGAGGACAGAGGAGCCAGGCATGCTGCAGTCCATGGGATCACAAAGAATTGGACATGACTTAGTGACTGAACAACAACAAACAAGTTAACAGATCAATTCATTTTATTGGGACACTCATTTCTTTATCATTCTAGTGAAGAAGTAATGTTTAATATTAATACTAGGAATAATCTGGCCACATTCCTCCACCAGTAGGCACTGTGCCCTGATTTCTCTGTGCATATTAGCTTCAGGCTGTGAACATTGTCTGCCAAAAATTCTTGTAAGCTCAATGTCTTCTCATTTTATGTAGTTGCTAATCACACACATCTGGAAGGCTGGAATTAGTGACATCTCTCACAAGCTCACGAGCTTTCTTTTCCATAGGGAAAAAAAAAAAAAAAGTGGTGCAGGGAAGAGCACTAGGCCCAGGGAGTGGGAGCTGGGGAGACAGACAATGAAAACCCCAAAGAAGAAATCACTGCAGACCTTTACTTCCTGCTTGCAAATCCTGGACCAGGCTCTGTGGACCAGAAGTTAAAATTATTGCCTAAATTAAATCTTTGGGTTTTCTTCGTCTAGTCCTCCCACAACAGTCAAGTGAAAATGGGGTCAGCTCTTTACCTACAGTGTTTGGGTTTTCTAATTTAAAAGATGACATCTACTAAATGGTCTTCCCAGGTGGCTCAGTGGTAAAGAATCTGCCTGCTAGTGCCGGAGACGCAGGTTCAGTCCCTGGGTTGGGAAGATCGCCTGGAAGAGGAAATGGCGACCCACTCCAATATTCTTGCCTGAAAAAAGTCCATGGCAGAGGAGCCTGGCGGGCTACAGTTCATGGGATTACAAAGAGTTCACAGACTGAGCGTGCACACACATGTCTAATAAATGGCAGTGTAGAGATGCCTTTATTTTGATCCTTTTTCAGAGTGGTTACTACTGATGGCTCTTTGGTAGCCTGGAGAGGGTGGCAGACAGGCCGGGGCACAAGGCAGGGGTCCTTGAGAAAGAGGTTGAGTAGGAGAAGGGTAACACTGGTGGGGGGAGGAGGGAAGGCTGCCAAGGGCAGTGTTAGACCATGGCCAGGGTGAGAGCTGGCCGCTCAGCTCTGCTCACAGGTCCACATCTACTTGCCTCTTCTCTCTACAGGTTCTAAAGGAACCAACAAAGAGGGAGGAGGTCCTGCAAATTCTCGAGGTGGGAGCACACCTCCAGCCCTGGGAGATCTGTTTGCTGGTGGCTTTCCAGTTTTACGACCGGCAGGCCAGAGGGATGCAGCAGGTAAGGAAGAGTTCAAATTGGCTACCTTTGACTCTTATCTCCTTGCCTTGCAGAACCAACAGGGCAGTCCTCACCTGCCCATAAGTGCCATGTTTAGAGTGAATAGTCATGTGGTAGGAGATCACCTCTTTGGAAGCATAAATACTGGAAGTTTTCAAAACACAGACTTGTTTCTAAGGGATCTTTGACATCCTCATCCTCTTTAAATCATCCCATTGTAATCACTGAAGAAGGAGTTGCCATAGTGTGGAGTGTTTAGCAATGGTGTGATCGTGGCCCACACTGCAAAGTATGGATGTAAATCACAGTAGAAGGTCTTCGTGACATCACTGTGGACTCACTGGCAGTGGTGAGTTGTGATGGGTCTCTAGCATCATGTCTGTTAGGTGTTGCTATGTAACAAACCCTAAACATCACTGGCTTGTACAGAATGTGTAATGAGACTTCCATGCAATACGAGGTCTCCTGGAAACATACACAAATGGAAGGAGGAAGACATATTTCATCTTTTGATAAACATCCAGGCTCAAAAGCTAATTCCTTTCATGTCAACAAAGCCCCCTTGATGCTCTCGAACTGGCCTTTCCCTACCTCTTCATGGTCTGCTCTTGTGTTTCTAGTTGGATTTCTAGGGCTTGCATTCATGTGATGAAGGAAAACCTTCCCTTGGTGCTCACTCTCGGAGCCCTCTCTGCTGCCTGGTTTCCTCGCCAGAGCTGACTCTGACTCCTGTGGGTCTCCCCTTGAAATCACGCTGCTCAGCTCTCTGCTTCATCCCAGAATGGGCACGCACATAAGCTGGACAAGGATTTGTGCTATCCTTGCTTCTGCTGCTCACATGATGATACAAACGGGTTTGCCCATCTCTCATTAGGTTGGCCATTTAGTAAGTAGAAGCTCATGTACTTTAACAGACCCACATTAAGGGTTTTGGAATCTCAGATACATGGTGCTCTCAGACACTTAAAAACTTAAGATTAGTTATTCAGGGATTGATTCTGCTACTCAAACTTGTTACCTCTTTAAAGTCATCTGGCCGGTGGGTACAGAGGGAGGCCTTGCCTTGTCTGGAGAGCTGCCTAGGTCCTCCATCTTCATCCCCGTGGACTACTGAAAACAGGCTGGAGCACTTGGAGGCAGGAATCTCTGAGGCTGACACCTACCCTGGACCTCATAGAAAATGCCTCACGCTGGAATCGCAGGATCCTGACCCCGAAAAGGCCAGGTGGGGGCCTCCTGCTCCTGGTCATGGACAGTCAGCCATTCTGGCAATGCTTGCCTTAGCACCCTGGTGGAACCAAGTCTGCCAGGGTGGATGCATATGTGCAAAGATCTTCTCTCTTCCACAGCCATCTAAAAGAAAATTTCAGCAGAGGAATACTGACAGCTCCCCCCTGCCTCCAGAAGAGCATTCCACAGTTGAGACTCATGTCATGAGTCATGTGTCCAGGTAGCTGTCGCATCATAGCCAGAGTAGGGTCATCCGTTTGGAAAGCCAGTTACTGTGATCCTGCTCACTTGGTTTCAGCCCCAGAGTCACCTCTTCCATGCCCTTCCATGACTGGCCTGACTTTTGGCACCAAATACTTTTAGCACCTGGTTCAGTAAACACACTGGTGACTCAGGAACTGAAAAGCTCACAACCACCAACAGCTGCTGGCATTATAATTTGACATGAAACCTGTGTTTCCTATTCTGTAGCACCAGGAAGCTGGAGGTGTGAGAAGCAAACATGTTTTCTAGTGGTTTCCAAATATTTTCATGGAGATTATAAAATATACAGGTGCTGGAATAGGAGAAATATATTCCCAAAAATTCCTTTTAGGGAAAGCCGTATATTTATTTGGAAGAAATGTCTTAATATGCCTCCTAGGTGGAGAGTGATACTCCAAGGACATATTTAAGTGACTGCAGAACTTTTGTGCATTAAACAAGGAGAGGGACTTTTTTCTCTTTGGAATGACATAGGCAAAAAAGGGTGAGAAGTGGCAAGTAGGGTGAAAGGGTGTGCAAAGAGTGAGAAGGCCCCAACCTGGGAGCACCCTCCACCCGAGTCTTCCATGACATCCACCAAACACAAATGCTTACTGTGAGCAAGTTGTTCTTGCTGTTGGCATTGGATTTAAGAGGCACTGGATTTCAAGTTGGGGTTGATGTGGTGAAGGATATACAGGGTAAGAAAGCCAGGAGATCAGGAGACAGCAAGCCGCTTAGAAATGGGCAAAAGCCCTTGGGAAAGGGATCTTTGAGTTTCCAGACGGCATGTAACTAGGAGGTTCAAGGTCATTGGACCTGGATCCCCAAGGCAGGGTGTATTCCCACTGACTTTCCAATCACCTAGTATATTCAGGGAATCTTGAATCTCCTTCTCTCAATACAGAAACAAAGTCCATGTTCACAAAATGCTGGAGTGAGAAAAACCTCCATCAGGAGCTTCTGGTTGGTACAGCCGCAGATGCGGGCTGACTGGCCTAGAGAATAACAGGATGAGTGTGAGGGTGGCCTTGAGAGGAGAGAGGGTGAAGGAGGTCAGGGCAGCCCTACATCCTGGTCAGAGGGTGGAGGTGGGATAGGACAGGGAGCTGGTGCCGCACAGCAGTCTGGCAGCTGGAGCCGGGCTCATCTCACCGGAGGACAGTGTGTTTCTTCAGGCAAGGCCCTTGGGCGGCCCTCTTGTGTGACAGCTGCTACACCTGCAGCCTCCAGGGGCCACTCGGGAAGAGAATGCGCACCATGCGGTTCCCTGAGGTCGTGCTGGACAGAGCCCCTCACGATGGCGCACGCCCTGCGGTTTCTCCCAGTTCTGCCCGCTGAGCTAACCCAGAATTCTTTCACTTCCAGGTGGCAAGACAGGCCAGGGCCCTGGCTCCCGAGCGCCTTCCCCACGGCTTCCCACCAAGATTCTCAGCGGCCCGTTCAACCCCCCGGCGTCTCCCAGGCTAGGCAACGCCTCTGAGGGGCACGGCGCGGCCAGGGCGGTCCCTCCTCGCCCCAGCATGCCCGCCCCACCTCCCCCCACGCCGCCCCCACCGCCCCCGCCCCCGCCCCTGCCCCCGTCCTCCCCTGTCAAAGCTCCGCTGGTGTCCCCACCCGGCCCACCGACCAAAGGTAGCCCCCCGGTGGTTCCACCGCCTCTGCTCTGCACACCGCCCCCGCCGCCCCCGCCGCCTCCGCCGCCCCCGGCCTTGGGTCCCAGTGACAAGGCAGCGAAGCCTCAGCTAGCCCCCTTGCACCTACCGCCCATCCCGCCCCCGCTCCCGCTCCTCCCTCCTTGTGGGCACCCCGGGCTCAACGCGGATGCTGCCAGCCCGGCCCAAGATGTGCGGGAGCCTCCCGCTCCGCCGCCCCCGCCTCCTCCACTCCCCCTTTACGCCTCATGCACCCCCAGATCCTCTTTGCCTGCGCCCCCTTTGCCAAGTGCTAACAGCAGCTGTGAAGTCCCACCCCCGCTGCCCCCCAAGTCCCCCAGCTTCCAGGCCCAGCCACCCAAGCCCAGCGGGCAGGCCTTGCCGGCGCCGCCCGCCCCTCCGGGATCTCAGCCGTTCCTGCAGAAGAAGAGGCCGGGCCGAGGCCCCGGTAAGCACTGCTGTTCTCCAGGGTGGTCGTGTCGGAGGATAATTTTTTTGACCGTTGGCAGCAGCTCTGGAGGTGCTAGGGAAACCCCCAGAGGCCTGCACCTGTGGCCCACTTGGGAAAACCTCAGGACGTCTTAACTCTGAATTTTGTTTTAGATCAGACCTGTTCAGTGCCCTGTGGAGCACAAGAAAAACTTGTTTTATGTGACTTTATGCTGAGGTATTAAGGTTAGAGACAGGAAACTGGGGTGAGGGAGGCCGGAAGACTTGTCCAAGATGGTGCAGACCACAAGCTAGGGATTCTGGCCTTAATCACCTTGCCGTGACTAGCTGCGTGACCCAGGGCGGTTCCTCAGCCTCTTTGTGCTTCCTTTTCATCTGTGAAATGGGCATAGCAATAATTCTCCCCTCATGCAGTTGTCAGAACAGTGAGATCTAGAAAAGTCTATTTGTTTTTACTATCACCATTCCCCAGGGTGGGACAGCTATAAGTGCAATTGTTTCCAGAACCAGCTCTTCGGTGTAATTTTTGTCTGAGTTATTATAGTCTGGCTCCCAGCCAGGATTTTCATTGATCCTGAGTAGATTAGTTTAGTATTCTGCCATATTTTTGGCAGGTTCTCCAGCTGACTCAGGAAAACTGAGGGTCCATATTTTCAGCCAAACTTTAAAAATAATCCCTTCATGTTTCTAGCAGAGATGATCTGGATTGAATATACATGCTCCATGACTATGATTTCCATGAAGTGATTAGCCTTCAGCCACCTTTGGTGTGCTTCTAAATGGAAAGCACACTACACATTCACACACACACACACACATGCACACACACACACACGCACGCATGCTGAGTCTTTGCAAGCATGTAGACTTTGTATAGACTGTAGACTATAGTCCACCAGGCTCCTCTGTCCATGGGAATTCTCTAGGCAAGAATACTGGAGTGGATTGCCATGCCCTCCTCCAGAGGATCTTCCCAACCCAGGGATTGAACTCATGTCTCTTGCAGTTCCTGCATTGCAGGCAGATTCTTTACCGCTGAGCCATAGGGGAAGCACCCTCCACCACACACATACACACACACACACACACACACACTCTCATAAATATATGCACACACTCATCAAAGCCCATATCCACACACATAGGCCAACATATATCCACAATTATACACACAGGCTCATATTCCTTGATTTTTCAGAAAAAAAATGTTTTTGAGAAGACATTCTTTTTATTAATTGAAGTATAATTGATTTACAATGTTATATTAGTTCCAGGTATACAGCATAGTGATTCTATATTTTTATAGAGAATACTTCATTTAAAGTTACTATAAGATATTGGCTATGTTCCCTGAGCTGTACATTACATCCTTGTGTCTTATTTATTTTATACCTTGCAGTGTGTACCTCTTAATCCCTTCCCCTATCTTGCCCTGCTCCCACCCCTCCCTACTAGTAACCACCAGTTTGTTCTCTGTATTTTTGAATCTGCAGAACATCTCTTGATGCAGAAAGTTTCTTAAATATATATCCTTGAATTAAAAATGATACAAGTTCATTGTAGAGCAAATAGAAAAAAATAAAATCACCCATAACATCACCCAGAAGTAAAAACTGTCATATTTGGATGTGTTTCTTTTTTTTTCTTAACATACCTACGTATTTACATGGTTAATATGATTTTGTATATACTATTTTCTATTCTGTTTTCATTTAATATTAAAAGCAATTTTGATGTAATTTGATATTTGTGAAATTGTTAAAATGTACCTGTAAGTATATTAATGTAATTGATATGTACCATATTTCTAGTGTTAGATATTTAAGTTGATTTTTTATTACAAATAATTTTTTTTAACAAATAATATTGCAGGAGATACATTTATAACAATTGTAGTCTATATTTAAAATTTTTTTTTAAAAGGATAAGTCCCTGAAAGGGAGTGCCTGGTACAAAAAGCAAGGATATTTTTAAGGCTTTTGATCACAAGAGATAAGATTTTAATCATTCTCTTCTCAACTGACTGATCATAATGTCCAGCATTAGTATTAGTGAGCCCCTTCTGAGGCTCATGATTCCTAAATGTTTAAGATGGGGTGAAAAAAAATCAGTGCTTTAGATTCAGAGAGATCTGAGTTCAGTTCAAATCCTGCCTTCCCACCCACTTCTGTTTTTAATGTCCTTGAACCTTGCTTTTTTTAATTTGACAAATGGAAATAGTGACAGTAACACCTTTTACAATGGATTGTTCCACGCCAAGTGAGGAAGTACGCCTGGAGTGCTTTGCCTGGGGGTAGCTAGGGGCTCAGCAGCCTGACTTCCTTCTCTCTGACCAAGTGGAGAGGCAGGTCCTCACACAGAAGAGGGGTCCACAGCCCCTTATCCTCTTTAGTCCCCTTTAGGGAACAAGTAAATCCTAGTGGATCCTGGTACAGAGGAAGGGAAGACCAGCAAGGAGGAGGAGGGAGACTGAGAAAGGGAAAGGCCGAGGGCGGAGCTGAGGGGTGGGGTGCGCTGACGGCCGTGGGGAGGCCAGCTTCCGCGCTGGGCCTGCACAGGCCCCAGAGCTGCAAATCTGACTCCAGGAATGGGCGCTTGTCTGGCTTCTTCCACTGTGATTTTGGACGTGAAACTTGGCTTTCCATGAACAACATGAGGGCGATTTCTGCTTCAGGCCAACCACAGGGAAGAGTAGGAGGTTGTACTTGTGAACATCTTGACACAGATACTAATGGTGCAGTTGTCATCACGTCAAGAGCAAAGTGAAGAGTCGAGTACCGAGTTGATGTGCCAAGGCAGCAGGTTATTAACTGCCAAATGAGTCATGCGAAGAAGTCTTGGCAAAGAAAATCATCAGGGAAGAATTGATGAGGTAGATGGGATTTGAGTTGGGCCCTGGGGGCCAGCTAGGTTTTAAATTCACTGGAAGAAGAAACATAGGACTAAAGTGCAGGAGAATCAGTGCGAGCAGAAACGCAGGGGAAGGAGCAAGCCCCCGACAGCCTGCTCATCCAGCCCCACCCGGAGTCTTACCTGTAGAGAGTCCTTCCCTTGCGTAGGATCGTGCAGTATTTTCACTTCTTTGGGCTGTACCATCTGATGACAAGGGTTGATACTGTCATAGCAGCTAATATTCATTGAGCCCCTACTACATGCCACTTTAATTAAATCAACTCGCTTAATACAGTCCATGGAATCCAGGCCAGAATACTGAAGTGAGTAGCCTTTCCCTTCACCAGGGGATCTTCCCAACCCAGGGATTGAACCCATGTCTCCCACATTGCAGGTGGATTCTTTATCAGCTGAGCCACCAAGGAAGTCCAAGAACACTGGAGTGGGTAGCCTATCCTTTCTCCAGCAGATCTTCCCGACCCAGGAATCGAACCTGGGTCTCCTACATTGCAGGTGGATTCTTTACCATCTGAGCTACCAGGGAAGCCCAAGAATGTGTATATATATTATTATTCCCATTTTATGGATGAGGAAACTGAGGCACAAAGAGGTGGTGTTATTACTCCAGCAGGAGGACTGGGATTCAGTCCCAAGAAGGTTGGCTCAAGAGGCTGCCTTTTCATCATTTATCATCTTACACCCAAAGATCTCAATACCTCACCTCTCCCAGAAGGTTATAGCATCTACCATCCTAGCATCTTCTATCTGAAAATCCTGTATCTGAATATACCATCATCTTCTCTGCCAGGAACCGGTGGAGGAAAACTCAACCCACCCCCAGCACCCCCTGCAAGGTCACCCACCACTGAGCTTTCCAGCAGGAGCCAGCAGGCCCCAGCCTGGACCCCGACCCAGCAGCCTGGAGGTCAGCTGCGGAATGGAAACCTGAACATCATTGGTAAGTGGGGTGAAGAACAGCCTACAGGTTGTGTTAAATAGAGTTTCTTTTGAGGCTTTATGGGTAAGGGTTCCAGAATCTACTCCCCAACCTTCTGATTGAGGCTACAGAGAGAGAAGAAAACCAACATTTAAGTTCTATGTGTGTGTGTGTGTGCATGCACACACACATGCACGTGCACACACCTGTCTCCATGGAGAAATCAGACGTAAGCCTGATAGACTGATTTGCACAAGGTGAGAGGATGGATGGAAGGTCCACCAGCAGAGGAACAATTAAGGTAAAGCTGTGGAACTAGGAAGGAAAGTCCTCTGGGGTCAGGTGTGACCAAAAATCTTTGGACCCCTTTGTGGGCTGAGCTACTGTCACACCCAAAACCTAGATCACAAAGCAGGGACTCAACTCATAAAAGAGCCACAGGACCCTTCTCCTCTTGCCCTCAGGGGCTCATGGCAGAACTCGTTTGCTTTGGGAAGCCCTGGTCCCCAACTGGACACAGGCTGGGCTCCTTCCCACCAGCCAGGCTGAGGACTCCTGCTCTGTCCAGCCCTCCCACCTCACCTAGAGTCCTCCTTAGGAGCACAGGAAGGACCGCAGGCCACAGGGACTTGGTTGCTGCCAGGTTCCCCACCTCTGACTCTGGGCCCTGGATAGGCCTGTGGCACTTCTGCTCCCTTTGGAAGCTTCCTTAAGACATTGGTTGAAGGAAGTTGGGTGGATGGTGGGGAGAGTCTGTGACTTCACTTGTCCCGATTCCCCCTTGTCCCAGATAAGTAGTAATAGTAAAAGTTAAGAGGTGAATGGATGTCTTAGAAGGGAACAGCCCTGCCACTAAAACCTTGCACTGAGCAGGGAAACCTGTTTGCTCCTGGAAATTATTAAAACTCGGATCATCATAGTAATGGGAGTGATTTTGCGATTTCCCTTGTGTGCAGATGACTTTGAATCTAAATTCACGTTCCATTCCATGGAAGATTTTCCTCCTCCGGATGAGTATAAAGCATGCCAGAAGATTTACCCCAGCAAGATCCCCAGAAGTGAGTACCCCGCGCTAAGACTCCTGGTTTTCCCTGACCCTCCAGAAGGTGCTTGCGTGCACTAATGGGCCACAGGCTATACAAAGGAACTCTGAGTATCTACCTGGGCCTGGGTGGATGATGTGGCACCAAGAAGGAGCAGGAAAGGAGCTGGTTTCAGGCAGAGACAAGGTTATCAGTCAGGGCAAGCGGACGTGCCTGTAGGGCGGCAAGGTGGAGGTGACTTGGGCCAGGTTGAGCAGGGAGTACTCAGGTCTGAGGCTGAGGGGTAAGGTCAGGAGTGGGAACTAGCTTTGCAGGTCATCAGAGCCTTATCCTAAGCAAGGGATTAGCAAATATTTTCTTTAAAGGGCCAGAGAGGACATGTCTGAGGTTCTGCTGACCATCTGGTCTCTATCACAACAATTCAACTCTGATGTTTTGACATGAAAGCAGCCATAGACAACACATAAAGAAATGGGCATTGCTGTCTGCCAGTAAAATTTTATTTGGGAAGGCAGGCACTGGCTGCATTTGGTCTGCTGGCTGTATTTTGCTAATCTCTGCCCTAAATCACTGCAAAAGAAGAGTTTTAAAAATCTTTCTGTTACATAGCTTTTCTCAGGAAGTGCTGTGTAGTTCTTCAACCTTCAGACTCTAGTATAAATTCTAATCCAAGTTGGCTACATTTGGAGCCCATGGTAACTAGTCTTATCCCGGAGAATAGAAGAAAAGCTTTACCCCACACCGCTCACCGGGGTAGACAGGTGGCAGTCTGTGCTGTGATCCTCTCCTTTCAGAGAAATGTTCAAATCAGTGCCCACACCAGAATAATCTCCTGGTGATCAAGAAGTAGTAGTAGTTAAAATATAAACCCAACCTACTCATGAATGGACATCTTACAGACCAGAAAGGGCATTTGCCATTTCAAAAAGAAGATATGCTTTGGGATTGATGTGGCATTGGTGAGCATTAAATACTCCTAGCATTAAAAAAATGCTAGGAGCCTCCTAGCACAATTAAATGAGCGTGTCCCTGCCATTCCTGGGAGCCGCGAAGAGAACCTTGTTAATTATGTGAGTGTGAGCCTGATACAGTTCATGCTTATCTGATTACATTTCTTCTTACAGTTTTCCTCTTGTATTTCTGCCATTGACCTGTAACCCCAGATTAGAGGTCTTCGTGGTCTGGGAGATGACTTTGGTTCCATCAGATGAGGCTATTTCCCTGCTCTTTTGTGACATTTCTGGAGCTCTGTCTCTGCCTGCTTGCCTGCTTTCTCCCTGTCCTTCTGACGCACAGCACACAAACACCCTCAGGCTTAGTGCTTTCAGGGCTGTCTTCCATGTCTCCACTCTGCAAGTATGAGCCGTTTCTTTCTTTAGTAGATGACTTTGTCCAGTTTTTTAAAATGCATTAGGTTCTTCAATCCACTAAATAGAATTACCATGTCACCTAGCAATTCCACTCCAAAGAATTGAAAGCAAGTGTTCAAACAAGATATCTGACAGATATTCATAACTATTCACAATAGCTAAAAGGTGAAAAGTACCTGAATGCCCATCAAACGGTAAATAGATAAACCAAATGTGGTGGAGCCATGCAGTGAAATATTATTGGACAGTAGAAGGAACGAAGCAATGATACATGCTACTACATGGATGAACCCTGATAACATTATGCTAAGTGAAAGAAGCAGACATAAAGGCCACATATTGTGGGATTCCACTGATACGAAATACCTAAAATAGACAAATCCAAAGACACAGAAAGTGGATTTAGCAGTTGCCAAGGGCAGGAGGGTATAGAGAATGGGGAGTGACTGTTAATGTTGTTAATGTGTATTTTACCACAATAAAAAGAATGTGCAAAACCCTATCACTAGGAATCTTTGGAAAAATGCATAGCTCACAAATATTCATTAACTTTAATGACGATAGTAAGGGTGAAGTCATCATCATATGGACAGATACTTATTAAGGCCCTTAGCACTGGAGAGATTTAGATAAACGATTCCCTTGACCTATCCTTGAGAGAGTCACGTGTTGGTGAAGGAAGAGAGGACAGACAGACACTGAAATATAAAATTTCACTCTGGTGTTCCCAGCCAGACTGTCCTCATCATGGTCAGTTCACTGGGAAAGTGGCTGATTGACTGCATCCCAACTCCTTTTTTCTTTACGTTTAATTGTGGTTTAAAAAATAGATAACATGAAATCTACCATCCTAACCATTTTTGTGTATACAGTCCAGTAGTGTGAAATGCATTTACACTGTTGTACAACCAATTTCCAGAGCTCTTTTCATCTTGCAAAACTGAAACTCTATACCCGTTAAACAATTCCCCATTCTCCCCTCCCCTAGGCCCTCGGCAACCACTGTTGTACTTTCTGGTTCTCTGGTTCTATGAGTTTGACTACTTTTGGTATCTCATATAGTAGAATCATGCTATATTTGACTTTTTGAGAGTGGCTTATTTCATTTAGCATAATGTCCTCAAGGTTCATCCATGCTGTAACATGTCACAATTTCCTTCCTTTTTCAGACTGAATAATATTGCATTGTATGTATATATCACATTTTGTTTATCTGTTTGTCTATCAATAGACACTTGGGTTACTTTCATCTTTTGGCTGTTGTGAACAATGCTGCTATGTACACAAGTGTACCAATAATTCTTTGAAACCTTGCTTTCAGTTCTTTGGTGTATATACTCAGAAATGGAATTGGATGACGTGGTAATTCTATTTTTAATTTTTTGAGGAACTATTATACTGTTTTCCCTTTTACGTTCCTATTAGCATACATAAAGTTTCAGTTTCTCCACATCGTCACCCACACTTGTTATTTTCTGGTCTTGGTATTTTGTTTTGTTTGTAACCATCTTTATGGGTATGAAGCTGTACCTCACTGTGGCCCAACTCATTTTCTAAAATACATTTACTTTATAGAGTAAAACTGTCTACCATTATATCCATTAGCAGAGAAACTTCTCCACCAGACACTTAGTAACTAACAGCTCGATGTGGTTCACACCATAAAATCAAAGAATTGGATGTCCCGATACTAAGAGAATCAGAAGACAATGCCTGTGCCAAGGTATTTCTTTCAGCTTTTATGGAGGGCAGTTAGGTAGTAAGGACCTCTGGCCTAGTATGTTTGTCTTAGCCATGCCTGATTATTACTGGTGACCACGATCCCTTCGTGTGGTCTTCCCTGATGATCACTGCAGATAAAATAGCAGCCCTTCCTGTCATTCTCTTTATGCTGCCTTATCATCTCTTCAAAGCATGCATCACCTCCTGACATGTTATATATTTACCTGTCTCCTGTCTGTCTCCCAAGTACAATGTAAGGCTCTGGAGGGCTAGGATAATATTGATTTTTATTCACTGCTCTATTGTCAGCTCCCAGCATGGGGGCATGCACTTATTTTTGTTTAGTCGCTAAGTCTTGTCTGACTCTTTGCAACCCCATCGACTGTAGCCCACCAGGCTTCTTTGTCCATGGGATTTTCCAGGCAATAATATTGGAGTGGGTTGCCATCTCCTTCTCCAGGGGATCTTCCTGACCCAGGGATCAGACCCACATCTCTTGCATTGGCGGGGGAGTTCTTTACCACCGAGCCACGAGGGCCAGGCACTCACACTCGAGAAATACTTGTTGAATTAATCAATTAAAAAATCCACACACATATATTTTAATATATTGCTGAACAATTTACAGAAGAAATTTGAAAACAACACCAATTTCCAGCAACGAGGTGAAATAAATTAGGGCAGAGCCACCGGGTGGAATGTTCTGCATCTATTATAGTAGTGCTATTGAATATTTAGTGACATGGGAAAATGTCAATGCAACCTTGAGAAGAAAAACAAAACAACCCAGTATACCAAAATTACATTAAGTAAAACCTAGGGGCTTCCCTGGTGATCCAGTGGTTAAGAATTCACCTTCCAATGCAGGGAGTGCAGGTTTGATCCCTGGTCAGTGAGCTAAGATCCCACAGGCCTCACACCAAAAAAAAAAAACAAAAAACAGAATATAAACAACAGAAGCAGTACTGTCACAAATTCAATGAAGGCTTTAAAACATAGTCCACATCAAAACAAAAACTTTTAAGAAAACCTAAATTAATTTAAAAAAGAAATTTCATGAACTTACGTGGAGAGGGAGAAGTGGAAGAAAGAAAGAAAAGAGAAGAAGCTAGAAGTACATCCACTACAGTGTTAGGACTGGTTATCCCTTAGTCCCGAAATGTTGGGTGATTTTTATTTTCCTCATGCTTCACTATTTTGTCCAAGTGTTCTAAAATAAATATACATTACTTTTAAAAATCATTAAAACTAATTTTAAAATTCCAAATTATGGGGTGAGTGTCGATGATTAAGCCCACCCCTGGGCTGAGTGCCCGAGGAGGGAAGTGAGGCCCTGTGGTGTGTAGGGTGACTCTGTAAGTTCTCTAGGTGGGGTGGTGGGTCCCTCAGACCAACGTCACCTGTGGCAGAGACAGCCAGGGAGGAGAGGAGAGGCCAGATGTGCAGTTTCTAAGGCTTAGCTCTGGCAGATACTAGAATTATCATGTCCAGTGAAATGCATCATGTCCTTAGTCAGAGGCTATGAGAGGCTTCCAGCCTTAGAGCAAGGGAAGCCTTGTGAAGTTTTCCGGCCCAGTTCCTTCCAGGTGAGCAGCAGGAACCAAGCAGAAGTAGGGTGACCTGCTCATGGTCACAGCTGGTGGCAAAACCAGGGCTCAAGGTGTGGTACTTTGTTCCACATCATCTAGGAGAGCCTGAGGCTGCTTCTTGACACGGGCGGGCTGCCTGACATACCAGAACAGCATAGACCCAAACCAAGGGTGGGTTCCGTGCCTTCTCAGGTGAGGGGTCTCCATGCAGAGGCCTAGGGAGAACCCCCCGCATGTGCCCTCAGCTCACTTGAGAGGAAAGGATGCACCTGACATTAGAAAGGAAGCTACAGACTCAGTGGCTCTGTATTCAAAAGGGAAAATGATGACTCCAGGTTGCTTTTTAGAGTTCAAACCAACATCTTTCTGGATAAATATATTTTTAATAGCATCTTTTTCTTGCTTTTAAAAGATAGAAAAACAACTACTCCCAGGGAAACCCACTTATTTTGGCTAACCCTCCTGTAAGTAATCATACAACATACAGGTCACAGAACATACAGGCCCCTGGGAAATACATCTGAGGGCACCCTATCTCTGGCCCAGCCCATGTATTCATCCTCACAGGCTGCACTGGAATCATCTAAAAAGAGCATCCTCTTCTGTTTTGCATCTCACTTCATATTTGTTGAGCTGCTTTGAGATAGGAAGGGAAACTACCATTCCATTTAACACCTGTGTCATACAGACAGGCTTCCCCAGTGGCTCAGCCAGTAAAGAATCTGCCTGCAGTACAGGAGACCCACATTCAGTCAGGAAGATCCCCTGGAGATCCCACTCTAGTACTCTTGCCCTGAGAATCCCATGGACAGAGGAGCCTGGCAGGCTACAGTCCATGGAGTTGCAAAGAGTTGGCTAGCATTGCCAGTGGAACATTTCCAGTCACAAAGAGTTGTGCTTTTGATTGCATGTAACCATCTGCCTCTTGTGTCATGGTCCAGTCAGTATTCCTTCTCTGTACATGAGGCTAGTACATGCAGCATCGCATTTGTTTCAGATACACAATGTGATTCTCTGCGCCATAACTGCTACTTTCCACCTGATGCCATGTGGACCCTACCTCAGAGAGATCGAGTTGGCCCAGAGCTGACAGTTAGATCTGCCTCTCCAAGGAGTCTGTTTTCTCCTCACCCAGCCTCTGGAATTGCACTCCAAGACTGGGAAACATTCTGGGAGACCCTCCAAGAGACCCAGCTTTGATGGCCAGCCAAGTTTGTAAATCCTTTCTGGATACTTTCCAAGCCCTGCAGTATTCAGCCTCGTGCTGGTTGGCTACAGAACAAAATTTTTTTTTAACACATGAAAATATCTCTGTGTCTGGGGAAAGGTATAAGGCTGGCCTGATTTACAAATGACAAAAAATAAAGTTGGAAGCCAGCGTGGCCCTCAGGCCACTGCTCCTTCCACCCAGGAGTAGACTTTCTTGTTTAAGCCCCACTGTTCAGAGAAGTCTTTCATAGTCAGCTGCTCTGTAGCCACCAGCTCCAGACACACAGCCGTGTTAATAACTGGAAAAAGAGGTGTCATCTGGTTACCAGGAGGCAGCAACAATGGTCACTCAGGCTGTTCTGTGTACAGCAGACACATGTGATTGGATAGAAATGGAAAAAGTCTCTCGTATTGCACATTGTGGTACCAAAAGTTTGAAAGCCAGTATTTTAGTGAATCTGAAATACTTTCCTGTAGGAAAACAGCCCATGTGAAGGACTATTTCAGGCAGAAGGGCTCTGTTTATTGAATTCTAAGAGATCCTAGTGGCATCTCATAAGGAAATATTTGAGATGCCACCCCCCAAGGAGATATTTGAATTAAAAGAATCTTAGGTAACCCTGGCCACTCTCAGCCACCCTTTTCTAGCAACAGTGAAATTTCTTTTACAAGATGTAGAGTTTTCTTTTCTGTTTTATGAAGAAATTGGTTATCCTTTAGCTCTACTGTTGTTTCCCATCATATTTATAAAAACTAGTGGGCACTGTTTACCTATGGAGAAGTTTGTTTCGTTGCCCAGTTGTTCTTGAAGAGGGGATTTTGCCTCCCAGGGGACATTTGGCACAGTCTGGAGACATTGTTTTGTTGACACAAATGGTCTCTGGGGCGTGGAGGATGTACTGTTGGTGTCTAGTGGGTAGCGACTAAGAAGGCTGTGAGATCACCTACAACCTACAGGCAGCACCCCCCAAAAAAGAATTATCTAGCTCCAAATGTCAGTAGAGCCAACACCCCCCAGAGAATTATCCAGCTCCAAATGTCAGTAGAGCCAAGTTAAGAAACCTTGGTCTAAAGGAAGGCTTTTCTGTAGCAGACTGGAGCAAGTCTAAGAACAGTAGTTTCAGGGCCATACTGCTGCATGGAATTCAGCGTATCAGTGTCTCTACTTTTTACAGGGGCTTCCCTGCAGGCTCAGCAGTAAAGAATCTGCCTTCAATACAGGAGACACAGGAGACACATGTTCAATCCCTGGGTCGAGAGGATACCCTGGAGGAGTATATACCTACTCCAGTATTCTCGCTAGGAAAATTCCCGTGGACAGAAGAGCCTGGTCCGTGGGTTCCCAAAGAGCTGGACACGACTGCAGCAGCTGACCATGCATATTTGGCTAAAAATCTAGTGCTTCCTATGCCATTTGCCCCTCAAAAATCTTTCCTAGAACAGATGCATTCGTTCATTTTAAAAGTCTTGTAATGAAAATTACAGGGCCCATTGGATTAATGTTTTCTTAGTTGTAGAGATCCTTCTATGTGGTAGTTCATTTAAAAAACTATATCGTACCATAACAGATTCTTAAGATGACTTAAATGTTCATTTTGTAGAAAACTTGAAAAGTGTTTTTAAGAGATTTTTAAAGAGCAATAAATCCAAAAGGAATCAATTCAGTATATTATTTACATTTTTAAATGGATTTTTAAATAGTTGAAAGAAAGTGAAAGTCGCTCAGCTGTGTCTGACTCTTTGCAACCCCATGGACTGTACAGTCCATGGAATTCTCCAGGCCAGAATACTGGAGTGGGTAGCATTTCCCTTCTTCAGGGGATCTTCCCAACCCAGGGATTGAACCAGGGTCTCCAGAATTGCAGGCATATTCTTTACCAACTGAGCTATCAGGGAAGCCCTTTAAATAGTTGAGGTGTTGCTATTTATACAATTTCTAGCCTGCTTTTTTCTCCTACATTTCAAACATCAACCCAAATTATTTGAGCCTTTATAGACACTCAGATGGCTGTTTGGTGCTCCATCATATGATAACAAACCCTAGATTTCCTAAACACTATTTTTGAATACAGGTTATTATCAGTATTTTTTACTATCATAATCTGTGATGGGTATTTCTGCTTTTCATGTTAATTTGTAAGTTGCACAGCAGCATGAATTGTTTTAAGGGCTTTGGGACATGGATATTTAATTCCTAGACTGTGATAGAAGTAGACAGGAAAGTTTTGTACCAAATGCAGCAGAGAATGAGACACAGGGACACCATTCAGATTACCTGGCTCACAGAAAAAGTTCTGGAGTTCCTGGGAATATGGATTTAAAACTTGGCTAGATCAACCAAACCACATATCTGCCTATATACATACATATCTGTGTAAGTAAATGCCAAAAAGTAAAACCAAGCTGGAGGGATAAACGCCAAACTTTTAGCAGAGGTGACTCTGGGATAAATAATTGGGATTAGAGAGAAGGGCAAATTCAAATTCAAATTCTTAATTATGAGAATATATGTTCATATATATATAACTTGTGTAATATTTAAACCTAGCATGTTTTAGAGAATGAGCTGGATCCTCACAGGCAGGGCCTGAGCTGTGTCAGCACATACTTTTTACTCCTTTTTTAAACATCGCTAGCACAGCGCCAGCTCATTTGGGGTCAGGACGTACGAGCGAGTCTGTAGCAGGTGGGGTGTTCAGAGCTGAGAGGCTCACCTGCATTTAGATGAGAGCCCTTCATAACTTCTTCTCCTTCAGCACAGTGGACCATGTATCCACGGTCTGTGACAGAGAAGCAGTGGGTGGAAACACAGTCTAGGGCCAGGAGCCTGGGGGGTTCGGGTTGACGGGCTCACGTCACCCTGGGTTCCTGCGCCTCTGCCCTGGGTGCCGGCGCAGCCAGACTGTGAAGCGCACAGCCGGCCCGCGGCCAACAGATGGTGAGATGGTTCCTGTGTCTTTCAGGCCGCACACCTGGTCCCTGGCTCCACGCCGAGGCGGGCGGGCAGAGCTCTGATGACATCAAAGGCAGAAACACTCAGGTAACAGAGCTCTCTGGTCCCTGAGTGTAAAACCGGGAAGCCCCCTCAAGAAGCACACAGTTGCTGAGGTTTGCTTTCCCCTTCACATGAATAGCTTCATGTTTTACCTGGGGGAAGAAGCCACACAGGCACCTGTGTTTCCAGCTGGGGTGAAATGCTCATAATTTCAAAACTTGAGTGAAAGAGGGCTTCTCTGGAATCATCAGTAGCTGCTTTGGCACGTGGGGCCCCTGGGAATCCCTCTGCAGCTATCACCCTGTTCACTGCCATCATTCTTCCCTCATTACCCTGGTCTGAGAAGCCTGAGAGAAAAACTCTGAAACATGCATAAAACATAATTCAGTATCCTCTGTCATCTACAGAGTACCTGGTTTCTTACCACCACCACCCCGCAGTGGGGTGGGGGCGCGGGTTTCCACCATCAACATTGTCATTTAACTTGACCAATTTAGCCTCAAAATTCAAGTGCTGGTGGCTAGGGGAAAGCTGGGGGGAGGGGGAAGCAGAGAGCTGCCCGTGTAAGACAGGCTTCACCCTCAGGCTCACACAAGGCAACTTGAACACAGTGTGTTTTCTAACCTGGGCGGAGATGACGTTTCTCAGGGCACAGGACAGGGTCTCATCTTTAAAGGCCCTTTGTTTCTTTGAAAACAAATCCCCTCCTGGCCTCCAGTTTCAAAACTATATGGCAAAAGGGCAGGACCCATAGGTTAGGTTGGACCTTGAAGGAAAAGGATGTGAGAAGGAATGAACTAGGTTCCTGGAGGCTGGGGGAGGTGAAGGTTCCTTGAAGGAGGACAAGCTCCCTCCTCCCCTTCTAACCACGGCTGATCCAATTTTGAGAACTGCAATAAACATTCTCGGATGATTGTAGGTTTAAAACTGGGTGGGTGTATGATTGTAGTTCAGAGAAGAAGGATATATACAGAGGAAAAAAAAAAGATAGGAAGAATATACACAAAGTTGTTAACAGGCATTCACTCTGCCAGCTTATGACTGAATTTGACTTATTAGTGCATTTATGCAATTTCTGAATTTTCTACAATAAATGCATTACTCCCGTGATTAGAAAAATATGGTAATAATCAAAATAATAGTCCCTACATTATACAACTTTTTATAGTTTAGAGAACTTACATATGCTATTTCATTGGATCCTTTTTAGCAACTCTGTGATATAAGCTGGAGAGATTTATCTTTAATGCCTTTTCTCCATATGAAAAAACCGAGCTCTGAGGGGTTAAGGAACTCACCTGAGGTCACACTTACAGACCTCTGACTCCTTGTCCAGTGCTCCTTCCACTGGACCTCACTGCCTCTTTCCCTGGCACGTCAGAATTGCCAGGACAGGAGTCACCCTCACCTTCAGATGTTATAAGCATGATGGAACATTCCATACTGTCGGGTCCCTAACCTCATGGCAGGCACACATCTGAATCCCCTGAAGCCCATAAAGTCTAGTCAAGGATGGACTGTAGTCTATCTTGGGCATCCCATAGTCAAGAAGATCTTTATGTCTAGGTGGACACCATGTTAATTGATTTTTCACTCCAGTGAGGCAAAAAGAAATTGACCAGAGAAATCACGGGGTTTCAGACATGGTGAACAGTGCCCCGGGGGTGCTGTTCTTTTATGGGCCAGAGCCCAAGTGATCCATGCAAGGCTGGGAGCCCTAAACTGGAAATCTGAAAGCCCAGGGTCCTTTCTCTCTTTCATTGCCTTGTCTTGAGATCGCGACCACGTTCTTAGCTTTTCTTGAGCTTGCCGTCAAGTGGTCTGCTGGTACTTGGTCCCTAAAATGTTTTTTATGACATTCGGTCCCCACCTGAAATAAGCTACACTTTCATTCCTTCTCCACCCATGACCCGCTGGGTGAAGACCAGCACCTTGCACATGATGGAACCATCAGACCCTGGCAAGTTTGCAGGCGTGAGGGATAGCCAGCCCGGGGGGGGGGATGGTTCGTTGACCTTTGACCCCACCTGGTAACACTGTTGTCTTTCCACAGTTAGCCCTTAAGACACTCCGGTGAGAAGACGGATGAAGCCAGCGTCCCGTGGGCCATCTGGAAGTCCACATGGCAGGGTGGGCATCCCCAGAAGGACCTCAGGCCTCACCACTCTCAAGTCGTAGTTCAGCTGACACACGGGCTCTGAATGGAGCGTTTATTTATTGTAAATACATGTTTTGCACAGGCTTTAAATCAGTATTATAGTTGACTATTATCTGAATAATTTAAAACACACAGACATTATTTCTCCATTTCTTAAAGTGCACCTTGGCACAGGTGACAGCCTTGTCCCGCCGCATAGTGTCCATTCCATGACTGTAAATACATCTGCAGGCTGGCCCTCCCTAGACTCGGAACAGTTTTTAGAAGATTCCTTAGTTTCCCAAAGTCATAGTATCCACAACGGCTTCTTATTGGCATGATTTTTCTAGTCTCATCACACAAACTGCAAAATCAAACCAGGTAATGCCTTATGAACGACGCGGCTCCCTGAGAGTAGCGTGTCCCTCACACAGATGCCGCCACATGGCCCCCGGTGGACGAGACGCCGCGTCCCGCTCCCGTCCTGCAGTACAAGGATTCTTTTGCTGCCTCATGTAAATATAACACAGATCAAAAGCAAGAGTGGCCTCAGTCCCTCCAAGGCTGACCACAGGGCCCCTTGTGTAACTGAACAGTCCTGCAAGTAGCCAACGCTCTTACTGTTTACACTGCCCCTCATGTGCATGTTTCTGCAGTGGTCCTTCCTGTCCCTCTGAGCCCTCATTCTGGCAGCCAGGGTGAGGTGAGCTGAAGGAGATTTCAGTATGTTCCCTGCAAATTAGAAACCTGCATAAGTCATCATTAATTCTGTCTCAGAGAGCTTTTCTTTTTCCTCCCCCCCGAGTGCAGGGTTTATCATGGAAAGCATGACATGAAAAAGTATAGACTAAAACATATTCTGAAATACCTGCCTCAAATATCAAGTGTCCCCCGCCCACCCTTAGGGAACCTGGATCCACCCATCAGGCAAACGTTAGCGCCCTTCTGAGCTGGTCTGAGGGTCCCCCAGTCCCTGTGGTGGCACCCCTCTAGAGGGGAGAAGTGTATGGTTCAGCTAGCCCTGAGTATGGATGGGTCGGGACTGGCTGTGACCTGTGGCCGCTCCTCTCGTGCCCTTTTTCTGGGGCTGGCAAGGGAATGAAAGTGTGTTTTTGCTTGCTGCCTGACCTCATCCTTGGAGGGAAAGCTGTGACTGAGGAAGGAGAAAAACAGAAAGAAGCAAACTGACCCCTCATCTGTGCTCAAAATAGCTGCAGATTAAAGGAAATCCAGGAGAGGTGGAAAGAAAACAGTGAAAAATGTTTCCTTTGAAACAGCCCACTCATGCCCTCACACCTTGAGGATGTAATGCCCAGAACATGCCATGCGCAGAAGGCAGACCGTTAGTGGGGTTTTGGCAAACATGTGACTGCATCCACCACCTCCTGTCTGGAATGGAGACTGACCCTGACGTGGTATCCACCATCATTGCATACTTTCCCATTCCAAACAGAAGCCACTGAGAAAATGTCAAGTTCCCTTCCCTGGGGAATAAATCACGTCCAACTGTAACAGCTAAATCAATGAAAAAGAAGCTTTTGCAGGTCATCAGCTGTGCGTATAGCTGATCTGTCTTACTGGTTCTGCAAGGTTTCCAAAAGGTCAGAACTTTTTTTATATAACACTGTCCACTCCACCTCTCTCCCAGTTGTACAAAATAATTACAAGGGTTTTTTAACAATCATGATTAAGAAGGCGCTAGACCAAAACCATTCCACCTTTGGAGTAGACTGCCTGCCCCGATGAGGTGTTTACACACTGATGTTCTGTACCACTGGGATAGAAATTCAAAATAAAACTATTCAAGGTCAGAGGGAAGAAATGTGCAGAAACCAAAAATTGCAATTAGGGAAAAATCTCAGGAATCTAGCATCACATCTCTACTCCAGACCCAGCACTGAATTCCTGCCCTTTGAACTCTTGCGGCAGGACAAATACTTCACCTCTGGACCACAAACTCAAACAGAGTGCCCCTCCCATCCTCGAGTAATCTCCCCAGCGCTGCGGTCTGTGACTCTCCCAGTGTTTCCCATGTATTTTATATTTATTGATCTTCCCTCTGCAGATTCATTTCTTTTATTAATAAACTTTAATAAGTGGGAATGCTTCCAGTTGTTTACTTGTTAAAGCCGACTGAAGGTCGCCAGCACCAATCTAAGCCAACCATCTTTAAGGATTAGAAGGGCTCAGACAGGATACTGACACAGGACCCAGCACTTGCTGTAACATTCTGTGTTAGAAATGGGGCCTTTCTCTTTGGAGCTAAAGTACAGCTAAACTAAACTACAGAATGTTTTCCTGACTTTTGTAGCTAATTAAATAGGTATTTGAGAAAACCAAGCAAGGGAAAAATTCAAATGTATTTTGTAACAAGTAGATAACACTATACTTATTCACTTTTATTAATATCAAACATGCTTACAAACTCTGCTAACTTGTGTTGAAATGGAGCAGCTTTCAACTTGAAGTGTACTTAGCACCACCCCCTCAGCTTAGCAGATGCCTTAAAAAGTCTCCTGTGTGGAGCAGCTTCATTGCGGTCTGCATTATAGTGTCTTCAGGTGCCCTCTTTGGAACCTGGTACAGGGGAGATAAGGTTTACCTGATAGGTATGTTGGCTTCAGGGAAAACATGGATCTGAATCTTGATTCTGCATCTTACAAGTTTAGGAAGTAACAAGTTTAACCAATCTATGCCTCAGTTTCCTCATCTGTAATATAGGGGCATAAATATGTCCTTAAGTGTGTAGCGGTGAAGATGGAGTAACATAACACCTGGGCAAGCCTTTAACCCTCAGGTCACAACAGACCCAGGTATCAGTTTGCACAGACACACACACACACAAACACACACACTGCAGGGTACAAGCAGTTTGCTTATTACACATTCAGTCTCACACTCAGCTCTCACTGGCTGTGTCTCAGGCATTCCATTCAGATGTTCACTGAGCTGCTCAGATCCCTAGCTCTGCTGCTGGATAACAAGGAGACAGCAGTAATTACAATTCATAGATGCTCCTGAAATAAATCTCATCTAGAAACTAATTTCAAAGTTAGCTGCTACACACTTTGCATCTGAATTAGTTAAGGCCCTGACTTGTTTTATCTGCTGTCTTTATTAGTAGAGGCACAGATAAGCTCTCACATGACCAAAAGGGCCCATCTGACTGGAGAAGAAAAGCAATGGCCCAAGATAACTGACAAAATGGATGATGAACTTTAACCATTGACTGTGGAGGTAGGTGAAGTGGCCATAGTTCCAGGCAACCCATGGAGTCCGGGTAGAAGAGGTGGTGCCTAGAAGGGGAAGGGGAGCAACTTAATGGGAAGGGCTGTGGACTCCAGAAGCAAGTTACAGGTTCTCAGACCATGCCCCCGGAGGCCTGACATCCTTCACGAACCTGTTACAAACTGAACTGCATCCTCCAAAACGTCCCATGTTCAACTCCTAACTCCATACCTCAGAAAGTAACCTTACTTAGGAATAGAGTTGTTGCAGATGTAAGTTCAGATGAGGTCCTACTGAAGTACGGTGGACCTTTAATTTAATATGACTGGTATCCTTATAAAAAGAAGAAATTTGGACACAGACATATACACAGTGAGGATGCTGTATGAAGTCAGAGATGAGGGTGATGCTTCTACAAGTCAAGAAATGCTGAAGATTGTCAGCAAACCACCAGAAAGTAGGGAAGAAGTGTGGACAGGTTTTCCCTCACAACCCTCAGAAGGAACCAACTCTGCCAACATCTTGATCTTGGACTTCTAGCCTCCAGGCTGTGAGATAATAAATAGCCACCCAGTTTGTGGTCCTTTATTATGGCAGCCCTAGCAAACTAATACACACTCTGTTACCCTGGAACTTTGCAGGAGTTTATGTTGATGGAAAAAGAGCTGAGAATAAAAATAGAGTCAGCAGTTCCTTGTCATATATATGGGGTCGTCATTTACTCTGACCTTGACATAGGTCATTTGTTGCCAGTGACTAAGTCCTATTTTCAAGAATAAGACATTCGGTTGCATTTCCCTGTCACATGGAGACAGAATCATTGAAGTAACCTGGCATTTCTAGGTCACAAGAGTGGGAAGAGCTGGTTTCTTTCTTAAGTGGCATCCTTTCCCCTAATGGAGTTTCTATGGCTTTAAAATAAAGACGCTTGGCATAGATGGTACCAGGCATTCTGATGATTTTTTTTTAATTTGGTAAAATACCCATTAACCTAAAATTTACCATTTTAGTAATTTTTAAGTGTCCAGTTCAGTTGTGTTAAGCAAATTCACTGCGTTGTGTGACCAGTATCCAGAACTCTTTTATCATCTTGCAAAACTTAATACCCCTTAAACAAAGACTCCCCATTTCCCTCCCCAGCCCTCCAGCACCTGGCAACCACCATTCTACTTTCGGGCTCTATGAGATTGACTACTCTTGGTAATTCATAAAATTGGAATCAAATAATATTTGACTTTTTTTGAGAGTGGTTTCATTTAACATAATGTCCTCGAGGCCCATCTATGTTGTAGCATGTGTCAAGAGTTCCCTTCCTTTATAAGGCTGAATATCCCATTGCTTGGCTATACGTATCATTTATTCATTCACTGATGGATACTTGGCTTGCTTCCACCTTCTGGTTATTATGACTAATGCTAGTATGAATATGGGAATAAAAAAAATCTCTTTGAGATATTCCACCTTCAACTCTTTTGAGTATATACTCAAAAATAAAATTGTTGGCTTATATGGCTTAATTCTTTTTAATTTTTTGAGAAACCTCCATATTGTTTTCCATATCAGCTGTACCATTTTATATCCCCATCAACAGTGCAGAGGGTTACAATTTCTCCACATCCTTACCAACAGCAATTTTCTGTTTTCTTGATAACCATCCTGATGGGTGTGAGGTGGTATGTCATGGTTTTGTGTTTATTTAAAGAGTGAATTTATCCACAACATGGATAAATGAAGAAAACGCTTAACTGATTGGGTTTTCCAAAGATTCCAGTCATAAAATATATCCCCTTTCATACATTTTCTATGTTGTGGCCAATGCTCGCATTTATTAATGAAACACAAGATAGAAGAGGCCAAGGAACATTAATCTCAGTACTTTTTTATTGTATGTTTGATGTATTTAGAGACAGTTCCAAGGGCAAGCACTGGATGGGAAAGTTATCTGGTTTGTAGATACTTGTACAAAAGGCTATTAAGACGACACAGTCAGTTCCCACTGCAGGAAAACAGAAAGGTTCTCCTTTTTTATTATTCCCTGCCCCTAGCGCTTTTCAGCTCGCACATTTAACTTCTCACAACAGGACCGCAAACATATACATATTCATCCCCACGAGAAATCCGCATGTGACATCTTGGGATGTTTGGATTCAATCAGATAAAGCACGTTTGACACAAACCACAGGAGAGGAGCTGGGACTTAAGACCATGTGGAATGAAAGGCCACGACTACAGGCAAGCAAAGGCAGTGCTGGGCTGCGTGACCCGCCGCCCGGCCCTCCCCCGGCCCCTCCCCTCCCTCCCGGGGAAAGCTCAGCTGAAGACCTTCCCCAGAAACGCCTGGACTACCCCTCAGTCAAGAATGCAGTCAGTGGTTTCTCAACAGATACACTGGCCCCATCTGGCTTTCCTGCTGGGCTGGGCAGAACTTTGTAACAACCGGACCCATAGCGGGGAGCAAAGGAGTTTGCCTCCTTGATAATTATTTTTTACACCTAATAAATCCATCCAAAAGTGAAGGAACTTCACTGCTAATATCTAATAGGCACAGACTTGCTCTGTTAGCTTATAAGAATGACTCTTTCTAATAATAACACTGTCTTATGTTACTGGGCACTAAAGAATCACCGTAATTTCAAGTATGTCCTTCTTCTACCTAAAATTCCAAACCATCTCCAAGGATGAAGGAGTACTACTTCTGCTTTGCTAATTTACTTTTACTGCAGCTTCTGCTCCTCCTCAGAGTGAGTGGTAAATCCCATCTACTGCCAAGACTAACTAGCTTATGTGTGGTTACGGGGGGTGAGAACAGGGGAGAGAGTCTGTCCTTCAAGGCCACGTCTTCCTTCTGCACAAGGCGTGCACAGTCCCCTCCCGTCCCCCAGATCGTAATGGATACACAAATGGTATTTTAGGAAGCTATTTACACACTGACCTCTAAACATTAATTTTCATAGTTCACCTTGCATATTTTCATTTTCCCCATACTGCCTTTAGAAAATCAATCCCTGGTCAAGAAATTATCCACGTAATGATAAGCATTTTTCAAAAACAGAGTCTGTTAGGAGCATTTAAAAACAAACATTCCCCCCGAGCAAGTGTCCTCAAAATCCAACAGCATATTTCAAACTGTTACTGTTGCTAGAAGTGAACATCCACATCAGCAGATTCTTTGCTCTCTTCTTGTCTTTTCCCACGCATCCCAATGCACAAAGAATCTCTCCACTGCTATTATTCAAGCTTTAACTGTACACTTCTGTACAAGTCTAATAAAAGCATCCCAGCCTCTTTAACTTCTGCCATGAAAGGGCTGCCCCGCCCTCTAGTGGTAAGACAGTGGCATCACAATTGTGATAATAGCGTTAACCCACACACCTCTTAGCTATAGTTGGCCTTTTTCTGGGTTACTGGACTAAGGTCAATGTCCTTAACAGAAGTGGTCATTGTTGTTTCCCACTGCACAGTGGCTGGGTAATGGCATGAGGCTGGCGGGGTAATCCGTGACCTTTGCTTGGCCCATAATAATGAAAGCTGGGCCTCTGGGTAATTTATTCTCACTAGACTTCTTTTGCTCAAACCCCTAATCACCTTGGGTATCTCAGACATACCACGTCTGAGGAACTGTTTCTATGACAGGGGAAGGGGAGACCAGGTGGTACAATTTTGTAGTGGCTTTTTGCATCATCTTGCTTTAAAGAACCACTCAGCAGGTGGGCTTGGGAGGGGATGAGGTGCCTGTGTCATCCTCAAGGCTTGCCCTTCCCCACTCAGCAGCTGTAGACGCTCTCAGAATGGCCATGCCACCTAAGAGGAGACCCTAAGCTCTCACTGAAAGCTCAGGCCAAACCCGGACAAAATTCAGCAACCACAAGCCGCTGGGAACAGTCACTTAATTTTTTCAGCTCAAATATTGCTCCCATGTCTCATCACTCACAGTGATTTTATATACAGAATTTTCAAAACTTCTGGGCAAAAAAACTCACAGTGCTCTTATGCCTACACTCTTAGAGGGGAGCTAGTAGAAAAAAAGATTTGTTCCAGTAACACCTGTGACCCTGTGTCTACGTCTGTCTGGGGCCCAATTCCTCTCCAGCTCTCATGGCATATGATACATTGCAGCTAGAAAAGGAGTCTAACTGGAAGTCATTTCTGACTCCTGACACTCATAGTATTTCCATTTGCAAATACCTATCACCAGTGAAGGTGACTGGGCCCAGACGGTACAGGTCAGGCTGGAGAAATGAAGCCGCAGCCCTCCCACCCATTGCTATATTAACATGCACACCTCTCCTCCTCATCGCCGCCTCTGTCCATGTCAAGAGTGGCTGAGAGTTTCAATAGCTGGAGGTAAGACCCTGCCACCACCACCTGCCCACTTCAGCTACTAGCCTGAAAGTGGCTACCTGGCCATGTGGGGCGCGAAGAACAAAGGGAAAGATCAGGGCAAGCCAGGTGCTTTCTCCACAGCTTTGTGGGCTGTGACAGGGTTGGGCAGGAAGGGCGGGGGTGGCACTGTCCCCTGGAGCGAAATGCTTCTCCATCCATCTGTCGCCTTCCTGCCCTCTGTCTTCCTATGCTGAGCCCATCTGGTCTTCTTCGCATGCTCTCCTGAGCTCTGCTGGTAAGTTAGATCCTTCATGCGCCCACAACATGGGAAACAAATCAGTTTAATTAAAGTCTCTGCTGAGATAATGGGGTGGCTGCTCAGATTCCAGCTACTTTAACTAGAATCTAAACAGCCAAAAGTTTCTCCTTTTCCTTCCCTCATTAGCTGAGAAATTTGCAGCTTTGTGGGGTGGAACTCTGCCACAGGGCCATTTAATTAATTCTAAACTAGATGGCAGTAACTAGGCCCAGAATCATTTCAAGACACAAGCGCATCTGCGCAGCGGGTGAGCAGCAGAACAGCCCCTCGCCTTGTAGGAGAGCCACACCCGGATCAGGAGTGTTACCTGTGCAGCCGCCCCGGAATCCCTACGGGGGTGGGGGCGGGGTGGGGCAGGTTCCAGCTCACAGAGCAGGTGGAAGCCGTCTGTGTGGATCCACCGCACACGACCACCGTGCACAGGCTCTTTCGGATCAAGAGAATCCGGACGGAGCTGTGCCTGAAGCCAGCGGGGGCCCCCTTCCTTCCTTCCCACTTTTGCATCTCAGAAGACACAGCTGGGGGTATTCCACGCTACTGGCCTGCAACTCAGTGGAAGCCTCCCTCCGGCACACACATAGAAGGCTCAGGGCCAGACAAACGCCTTTTGTTGACCTGAAAGAAACCGCTACTCAAAGAGTAAGACCAAGAGATTTTGCCTTTCCTGCAAACTCGGCGCCAAGGAGCCTGTCTTTCACGGCTTTGATGGACTCTAGTCCTCCCATGAAAAGGCTAATGTGTCCATTGTCACTGAAATACAATAATAGCAGCTTAAAATCCACAGTCAGTCATATGATCGGACAACAGGCAAGGGGATACACATTACACTGCAGAAGGAGGGGATCTACGCTGCAGAAGGGGGCGGCGTTGTGAGGTTCAAGGCAGAACACAAGGGGACAGTGTGACTTTGACACATCTGAACTTTCTCATTTTACTCGGGCAGGAGAGTGGTTTGTTTTGCTGGTAATTTAGTAAGGTGGGAAATTTTAAATAAGAAGGGGAAAGGGAACGCTTACTTCACTTAAAGAACTTAATCTCCGTGTCCACACAGTCATAGAAGAGATCCCCCACTTCGGCGGGGTCCAGGGGGTCACTGCTGGTCAGGATTTCCTCCATGGCTTCCAGGCCTTGCTTCTCTAGTTCCAGCATTGTCTTCCTCAGCTTCTGACCTTGCTCCTGAGAAGGACAAAAAGAGTGGGGGCCACTGCAGAGGATGCTGGAAGCCCCCTGAGGGCCCATCCCCACTCCATTCAGTGCGGGACGGCCACAGGGTGCTTCTAAAGTCCCAATGTGGTGATGTCACTGCTCCGCCTAGAATACTTACAGAGTTCCCACTGCATTCAGGATGCAATCCAGACTCCTGAGTGACAGTGGAAAAGGCCCTGTGCAGTCCATAGGCTTCTGCTTGTCACCTCCTGCCTTGCCTCCTGCATCTCCTTTCTCTGCAGCCAGACTGAATTAGCTGCCTTCCTCCAACCCATGATACTCCTCCTCACCACTGCACAGGCCACCCTGCTCCCTGCCTACACCTGGTCAGCTCGTGCCCACCTTCAGAATGCCCTTCCTCTGGGCTCCCCCATCCAATGCCTTTCCTTCTGCCATGGCTGTTCTCTTCCTGTCTTGTGATGGTCTGTCTACTCGCCTGTGTCCCAGTTAGACCACAATCACCCAGGGAGTAAGAACTAGGTGGATCTCTACGTTCCTCCGTGGGACAGAGGAGACACTGTCAACAATGACTTTTGAATGAACAAATGGATCCATGAATGGCATGTCTATCCCCAATTTACTTTTTCTTCTGAAGGGGTGACATCTCTCCTTCCAAGTGAGAGTCACTCATTCGCAGTGGATGACAGTGAGAAGCTTTCGTTTGTCCAGTTAGTCCCAGAACAGAGAAACAGATGTCACCATTCATCCACCATCTCCCAGTGCTGCCTTAACTCAAACCAATGGTCATTTTCAAATTTCAAAGTCCACCCAGCCTCATCTATCTCATCTCTTGGAAATTTTGTGTAGGATGCCTCAGAACACTCAGGCCTTCCTACCCCTGCCTTCATTTGCCAAATAACCAGAAAACTGCGCATCAGGGAGTGACATTTTCCCCCTACTCAGGTTAACTGTCATCCACCTAAAACATGCACCATCAGAAAGCAGGGCAGGCAGCCCTGGACAGAGCTCCACGCAGTGCAGGGGCAGCATTCCAGTTCCGGGGACACATCTGGCAGGTAGGACAAATATCAAGGAACTGTGTGACTTTTACATGTCAGAACAGTCATTTCTGGGGCACAGAAGAGCAAGTTCTAGAAAGAGTGAGACTACTCTTCTCGGAGATGCTTTCTGAACTCACTTGGATTTACTGTTGATGTTGTCCTTCTTTATAGCCTTTTTAGAAAGTCCACTATACCAGATGGAAGAGAATAAGCTTACCCAGTCCATGCAAAATGTGTGCACCAATTCCCTATAAGATGTCCCTCTTTTCAAGACAAAATGGAACTTTACAAGTTGTTAAATAAATGCTTGGGAAGCAGATAAGCATCTAACAACTACGTTCCTTCCTTCTTTGTCAGCGAAATAGAAGCCTGGAGGGACTTCCCTGGTGGTCCAGTGGTTTAGAATCCCCCTCCCAATGCAGGGGACGCAGGTTCAATCCCTGGTCAGGGAACTAAGATCCCACATGTCATGGGGCAAGAAGCCCGTGTGCCACAACAACTGAGCCTGCACTCTAGAGCCCACATTCCACAGCCAGAGAGAAAAGTGTGATGAAGACCCAGCACAGCCAAAATTGTTTAAAAAATATATAGGCTTCGATTTTACTTGAAAGCCTATCACTAACAGCAGCTATGGGCATATATTGAATATCTCTCTTGTTTGAATTTATGTAACTTTAGTAACCAAAGTTTTGGGTGGAGGAGGGAGGGTTGCACTTTGAAGAATAACTTTTAAAACTGACAATTAATTTTAAAACTTTTTACATGAAAAAAATATACAAAATTTAAAATTTACCATTTTAACCATTTTTAAGCATACAGTTCATGGCATAAATACATTCACACTGATGCAACCATCACCACCAACCATCTCCAGGGATTTTTTTGAAGAATCACTTTAAAAAAAAAAACAACAAAACTATGATTCCATCTTTAAAGTGCTGCCATAATACAACTTTTTATCTCCAAAAGTATACAAAGAATTTCTGACTGCAGAAAACCAGTTCTCCCAACTAGTACTGCACATTTCTGTTATTCCCAAGTGGACAGTAAGTAAAAGAGGGATATTCTTAGGCCACTGCATTTTGAGTAACATCAAAAGTGGAGGCTTGCTTTCACCGGGTTTTGAGAGGCTGGCTGGAACAATTACCACTAGCATTCTAGCGAGGGCCTCGGGAGCCTGGGTTTCTGGAAGCAGACTAGCTGGAGAGGAGGAGAATGATGAGCTTGTTATCCGCTTTCCAATCTCCTTCCTGGTGACCTCACCTGCTCCCAGGGCCCCCAGCCAGGCTCACCTCGTCACTCTCCAGGACGGCACGGGCCCACTCGTGTGCCTTGTACAGCTCATGCCGGCGGTCTGGCTTCTCCTGGAACCGAGGCTCCTTTTTGGCTGGGTCATCGTCCCCAAAACAGGGAGACTGTGCTTTGGGGACTAGTTTTACATCATCAACAAAGATGAAAGGCTTGAATATGGACCTGGAGAGAAAGGAGAGTGCTTCAGCCAAACCACGTTCAGGGCGTGAGGACAGCAAACATTCCCGGGGTCAGTTCCTGGTGGGTGGTGGGCGGGTGCCTCCTGAGAGAGAGAGTGCCAACTGCATATTTTAGTGACTGTTTTAATAAAACTAACTGCCGATTATAAGTTGCAAAGTGTTCTATTTACAGTGAGGAGACATCAACACAGACTAGCTTTGTTCTGGGAAGGCCATTTGAGAGCTCCTTTCACAGTTCCATGAACACACACATGGGGCTTTGAGCAAAGGGCATAATGGGCCACCGATCTGAGTTAGTCTTTCGCCACCATGGTCCACAGAAAGAGGCCCCCTGGAAAGGCAGGGTCTGAGATCACATCTTTATTTCTTTTAGGTTCTACCTTATTTGAAAATGTTTGGAATATCTCTGACAGACCCAAGGAGGGCACAGATGAAGACGGATGACCAAAACAGAATCCCAGGGGCCCCAGAGAGGGCACGCCATAGAGAACAGACGTCTGGTTGTGTGAGAGGGCAGCCGAGGGCATAGTAGGCGGCTGAAGCAAGACCTCTTTGATTCGGCTCTTTTGGCACAAGGGGTGTAACTCAGGGGAAACGGCTCTGCATGCGAGTGCCCATGTGTGTGTGCACATGTATGCGTGTATATACCTGCATACCTGGGCACAGAGCAACACACCCCTCCAGATGTGCACACACCCTGAAACAGCCGGGTATCTAAGAAACTGCATCTTGGGACTCTAGGCCGACGGGGTCTGTGGCGACCGCAGCTGCCTACAACAGCAGGGAGACAGCTTTCCTCTCCCGGCTCTGCACCCACCAAGAACACAGCTGGATCAAAACAGCGTTCTGGGGGAGCACAGGCACCTCTGGGCCCCGAGGGTGGCCTGTTTTCAATCACACCACGGGGGCACCTGCAATAACAGTCGGAGAGAATGAGACATACCCACACCCAGGTGTATGGCTCCATTGGGGTTATTCTCTGTCCTCCTAACTTAGTGCACCTTGACCCACTCTGTGCCTCCAAGGGGTGAGAAGTGAGCTGGGAAGTTGAATCCCCGAGCCCCGAGGTCCCCGGGCTAGAGGCAGCCAAAGCAGCTTTCCCAGTGTGCCACACATTTTCACATACACCACCACCTGCAAAGCACTGGGAACCCGTGACCCTTGCACCTGAACTGTGTCCTTGGACTTGAGCATCAGTATCACCCTCAGGCCCCGTCCTGCTGACCAGACCTGCTTGTTAAGGTCCCCAGGGGACAGATGACATCCAAGTCTGAGGAGCAGGACCAGAGACAAGAGTAACCAGCAGCGACCCCTCACATTAGTTCCCTGAGGTTATCAAGGGACAAGGACTCAGGTGAGATAAAGACCCTGATCACAGCACGAAAGATACTTAAGCTCATCTTAATTTCATTTGAATACTGAAAGCAGTTGCACCCTAAGCTTGTGAAGTGGGTGAAATGAGTTTAGTCGCTCAGTTGTATCCGACTCTTTGTGACCCCATGGATCGTATCCTGCCAGGCTCCTCTGTCCATGGGATTCTCCAGGCAAGAAGTTGCAATGCCCTTCTCCAGGGAATCTTCCTGACCCAGGGATCGAACCCGAGTCTTCTGCATGGCAGGCAGATTCTTTACCATTGAGCCACCAGGGTGGCTACCAGGTGAAGCGGGTGGGACTGGTCAAGTTCTCTTCTCTGCAGGTGATGCCAACACACACAGGAAACGGGCTCTGTCCACCAAAAAGTGTGAGGCATAGGCACATGGGCTGGACCTAATTCCACAAGGCCAAGTCCTCCCAAAATCCTTCCCTCCCTGAGATACCAGGAGCCACCTTACACAGAGGTAACACTCACTACCACTTGCTACTGCCTCCTGAAAATGCAGCACTTCTCTTTCCTCCTCCTGAATGTCAAGTGGGTGAGTGTTCAAAGTGGAAGGAAATAATGCAAAATTTTAAAATGTCTACAAAATTTTGATCCCATAGAGTTGAATTCTCCAACTGGTCATTTGGTTGAGGGCATTTTGAGGGTTTACTGGAAGAGGGTAATGAATGGGGAGGGATAGAAGAGGCGGTGATAAGGCAGAGTCCAGCAGAGAGACATTCAGAACTAACTGCCTCCGGGCCCCTCTGGTCTCAGACAACACAGCAGCCTCAGAGCAGGCAAGCATCCTACCCTTCGGGGCCTGACAGCCCTCGGGGTTTCCTGAAAACTCAGTGCGCATACACCGTCTTCTAGCAGAAGGGAAGCCTCCTGCAGCCTCCTTGGCCTGCACTGAGATCCCTTGAGAGACCCTGCAGCCCAGAGCCTGCATAGTTCACACCTCTTCCCTAGGCCTGGCATTGCACAGACAGGGGTCAGAGCCAGGGCTCCTGTGGGCTTCAGCTTGGACTTGGTGGTGAGGCTGGGGCAGGCTCAACCATGGCGAGGCAGAGGATCGGCAGTGTCCAGCAGAGCTGCCGAGCCTGGGCTGCTGAGGAGACCCCTTGGGACAGGGGCCCTTCACACTGGCCCCAGGCCACACAGACGGTGCTCATTTCTGTATCCCTGTATGGGGACTGTATATCTCCCGAACTGAACCTCTCTTTTCCACCTCTCAAAAGTCCCAGTGAAAGTAATGTTTCATAGGCAAGCCCATCATTTAATTTTTGGAACTCTGTGCTTTACTTACAATGAGCTCAGGACCATCCTGAAACTGGCCCCACGGGGAGAACCATGGCACCGGGTCCTCCTGAGCAACTGTCCAGGTCTGCCTGCCTCACCACAGCAGGGCAGGGAACTAGGCTGGACTCCGAATGCAGGTCTGCATCCCAGCTTGACCTCTGACCAGCTGTGGGGCCCATCATTTTTCCTCTCTGTCTCTCAATGGGCTAAAATGATCTCTCCCTTTCAGATGCTAAAGCTATTGTGCTATTTCTCTTTCTATGTCATGAGGTTTATGAACCTGTGTTTTCAAGAAGCTCATGGTAAGCACAGTTGTGGTTTTCTGCACCCAATACACAAGGTAAGAGCAGAGTTAAAAAAAAAAAAAAGTCAAAACCCTCTGACTGATGGAACCTCAAGCCGGTCCACATTCATTGGCATGTGGAGGTTAGTGAGAGAGTGTCTGGTGGCATTTGTTAAGACAGGAGGGACTATATGTTTATCCCTCCCTCCATCCATTTTAACTTTAAAAATAAGTAAGTTAATAATATGATGAGGTTTCTATAATATTCTAAAGCAGCCAAAGTCCTCCAAGAACTTTTTTTCCAAAGTCTGTAAGGAACTCAGCATCCTCAGCTGCTAAAAACATGAAGTATATATTCGTCAGGTGGTTATGCTCACTTGGTTGTGTCAACTCTTTGCGACCCCATGGACTGTAGCCCGCCAGGCTCCTCTGTCCACGGGATTTTCGAGGTAAGAATACTGGAGTGGGTTGCCATTTCCTCCTCCAGGGGATATTTCTGACCCAAAGACTGAACCTGTGTCCCCTGCACTGGCAGCTGGATTATTTTACCATCAAATGGTTAAAGGGAGATTCTTTTTTGAGACTGAATAAATAAAATTATTGCCATAATAAACTGCAATAATATACCAGAATGTGGGAATCATCTATAATTCCATCCTGATCACTTATGTCTATAGATCCAGAAAAGGGCAACCTGGAAAACTCAGTGGTTTCCAAATGTTTTGATTTCTTACCAAACATTACAGAAAATCACATTAAAAATCCAAGTAGGTGAGAACATACTCTGACATTTTCCCAAAAGTGAACCTCAGATGGTAGCTTCTTAAATGCCACTTGAATGAATGTATGTTCAGAGAGATGAAATGACTTGATTAAGGCCATATATCCAGCCAGCGGCAAAGCTGAACTGCCTGTGGGTCATGACCACCCCTCCCAGCACACCCAGCCAGGGTGGGGCCCAGTTCATCACTCATATCGAGCACCCCAAGAGCGGTTCATGACTGACTCTGACACAGAACTCTAGTATGACTGGCCAGCTCACATTTCTTACTTCAAACATGGCTGTGTTCTTACCGATGATGCAGAAACTCCCAGAGTGATGGGCTTAACTTCTGCCCCAGAGTCCCCAGTGGATCTGCTCACACAAAAACAGCAGCACAAAGGCCCCTGCTTGGATGAATCTGCTAAACTTTAAACCGATCCGATATGGGCCTGGAAGAACCAGTTTCCCTCAATTGCATGTGTCCCTCTGAATGGTTCATCCATGGGTCATCCCAGCTGGGCTGTGAATCACTTAAATCACATAACTAAAGCCACATCTGGCTGACAGCAGAACCTACCTGTGAAGGGCGTTTTCATTTAGAGGGAAAGAAAACTAATACTTCTGGAGCCTGGGACACCCTTTGGGCTGGATCCAGATACCCTGGGAGGTTTTCAAAAGTCAAAACCATGGGGTGGGAGGAGGAAAAAGATACTGTTGGGAGAGTTAGGAATGAAATCAAAGGGCTATTTTAAGCAAGGTCCTCAGCTGGGTATCGTCCATGCAGGCTGCAGCCCTGTATTTACATAAACCACAGTGTCTATAACATTATCTCCAATAATGAAAAGGTTCCACTTGTCTCTGACATTTTAATTAACCAGATGAGACAGTCTCAACTGATGCAATGTAGACTCTCAAGCCTAGTACCTGGGAGAAGAGGAAGCAAACACCACACACACACACACACACACACACCCTGTATCCCTTGCATCTCTCCAGTTCCCTGCCATAAAGTGGGTCAAAGACCCTCTTTTCCTAGAATTTCCTCCCTATTTTCTGTTTTCCAGGCTGAATTACATGGCCTAATGCAATTAAAGGAATGGGTTGGGAAATAGCCATCTAATATTTAAAATGGAAACACTTTTAAATCTTACCTCCACTTGGTTTATCCTCCTGTATCTTGAATATTTGTGTGTTTTCTCAGATGTGAGAGCTTCTAAGTAGTGGAAGCAATAAGCCCTAATTCATAGTGTCTGCTGATTTCCACAGTATAAACACACTCACTGGGGCCCTTTTCAAGCTACCCGTGTGACATTACTGAACACAGGGTTGGGAAGACATGACATCATCAGCTCTCACAAACTCCAGCACAGCAATGGAACTTGGAAATTACAGTGTCTCAAAATGCAAAGCTACCTCTCTGCTCTTTCCCTTCCCAATCTTTCATACCGATGAAGCTTTAACAGATACTGCCTTCCACGAAGCAAATGGTTAGAACTGGTATACTAAAGCCAATCAGTGTCACTATATGGATGATCGAGGCACCAGCTGACTCATCAGAATATATCACATGATGGAATTTGCCTACTCAATAAAATTAAAGTTCTTCTGCATCTCCCTCTATCTCTGAAATTCTGGCTTTTGTATCTGCCTCCAACTCTCAAACTTACATAATACCTGGTACAAATCAGGAGGGAGAGAGAGGGGGGAAGGAGGAAGAAAAAAGGGGACTATGAGAACAAGCTATTTTGAGAAAAGGATCTATAATTAATATAGTGAGCAAAGAGCCAAGAAGTGCTGAAGCGGACAGAACAACAGTAAGATCATGTCCTTTGGTTTCTAACATTAATTGGGAGGATAAATAACAGTCTTCTTTGATCATAATCTTCTGCAAGGCCACTGCTCTGAAACTATTTCCTGCAAACATCTCTCTAATGTTTTTAGCATTAGCAGAAGCCGGCTAAAATTTCCCTAATTTTATTACCTAAAATCCAAGAGTAGGTAATTATGCTTCCTGCTGACAAAATACAAAATGGTGAGGATATCCAATTACAAAGAAACATTGAAATGTTGAATAGAAGAAAAAAAACGAAGACAGTTCTATAGTCACAGTAGGCAATGTAGTCCATTTAACCGTAGATAATAAAAATGAATGTCTTCCAGGAAGCCCTTAATAGCCTTTAAGGTCTGCTCAATTAATTTAACCACGAATAATTTTCTTTTAAAATTACTTGAAATTTTCACTTTTAGATATTAAAAAGCTATTTTTCAGCACATTTTTAGAATTGCATTGGGCTGTGTCCTATAGCCTAGGAAACAGAATTACTTTATCTTCACGTCCTGGCACCACAAAGCTCTCTCTTCTAAGCACAGCTGGAGCAGGTGTCTGAGATGTCAGGAACCAAGGGGGCCGTTGTGGTCACTCTTCAGTTCAACCTGCTCCTTCAAAGGCTCCTGTTCCCTGAAGAACAATGTCTAAAGACCTTGACAGGATGTTCCAGACAGACTCTGAAAGACAACACGTATCCCTGTGGGCCAGCACAGAGTGCTCACAAAAGCCACCAGCAAGCAAGGTCAGCATCCACAAGGGAGAGGAAGGACACCAGGGAGAGGAAGGACAAGCCCCAGATCTGATAGACCGAAAAGGGGGTGGGAGTGGGGTCACAGAACCAGGCATTCCTAACTGGGAGATAAAATCAAGAGAAAGAAGCCAGAGTCAAACAAGAGGCGTGTCCTGAGAGGCTGCCTGGAATACCGGTGAGTGGGTGAGGCTCCTGGTTAGAGGCCAGCAGAGGGCCCACGCTGGGCTCGGGAGGTACTGGGGGAGTGGGGAGAGGGGTGGAAACTCAAACTACAAAAGGATGCACAGCCGCAAGGGGTGCCATGCTGGCTCATGCCTCTGGGCCTCTGCACCTGCTGTTCCCTCCCACCCAGAATGTCATTCCCGCTCTCAGCACCTAAGAAGCCCCTCCTCTCACGACACCAGTGCTCAGGAGTTCTTCCTCTGCGGAGTTTCGCCTTCACTGTCGCCTCTGTGCCACCTCTTATCCTGTAAACAGTTAGTCTCTAGCATGCAATAAGCATAATATTAGGTATGCAGCAGGTGCCTAACAAGTGCTTATTCAATGAATAAACAAGTGAATGAAAAGCTAAGGATAGTTTACGCAGGATTTAATAGGTCCTGCTAGAAAGATCTACCTTTATTGGGACAGTGAGGCCAAAGGGCGGGAGGAGAAGGGGACGACAGAGGATGAGATGGCTGGATGGCATCACCAACTCGATGGACGTGAGTTTGAGTAAACTCCAGGAGTTGGTGATGGACAGGGGGGCCTGGCGTGCTATGATTCATGGGGTCGCAAAGAGTCGGACACGACTGAGCGACTGAACTGAACTGAGGCCAAGGAGTCAGGAAAGGTACTTGGCTTCTCCCCTGAGTCATCTAAGACACAGCTCCTAGCTGGGCACTGCCATTGTCTGTATTCCTGAAACAATGAGGGGAGAGTAAGTATTTCCAGCTGGAAAAGGAATGAAATCAAACAGCTACAGATTCCCTTGTAGCAGAGTCAAAGGTTTGACACCCAGTACTCAAATGATGATGGTTTTCAGCCAATGGAACACGTGAAAAATATCAGAGATCGTACTGGAATGGACAGTCTTCTACAGCCCTCCAGGCTCTGAGGAATCAGACTTACTGGACAGACTCCTAAGCCCACCTTAAAATTCCTGACACAAAAGGTTTGGGTCAAGACATCTGTATTTTTCAAAAACTCCCCTCAAGTGATTCTGACCATTTAGAAGTCACGATGGTTGTGCCTAAGTTACCAATGGCATGATCTTGGTGTGCAGGACTGAAAGTTACTGAGAAGGGCTGCTGCTTGCCAGGTAGACCAGAGATAGTCTAAAATAATAGCTAAACCTGTTATGCATTTACTTGGATTATCTCATTTAATCCTCCCAACAAGCACATAAAAGTATGGTCTGGGATTGTGCCCATTGTATAGGACAGACAAGCTTAGAGAGGTTAAGGGACTTAGCGGCTATTAATACTAAGTGATAGAGGTGGAATTCAACTTCAGGTGGTTTATTCTAGAGGCCACAAGCCCTTTGCTGAAGTGTGTGGGCAGGAAGCAATGCCCTAAAACACAAGGTCTTAGAGAAGAGGCCAGTGCCCTTGAAGTGGCTGCAATGTGCCTTGTCTCTGGGCCATTTTTTCCTGTAACTCAAAGCAACTGGTGCTTCTGATCAATCCTGAGCTTTCCTGTATCTCTTCTGTCTCACTGAGTTTTATTTATCTTTGCAGCCCTCATATACAGCACAATGCCTGGCCCATGATATATATTAATAAATGTTTGTTGCATTTACAACAATTTGATTCCATGATTGTGATGAGCACGACATGATAGAAGCCAAGAACTCCCCTTTCTCACAGCCCTTGTACTGCACTGGCCATGGCGATACTGAAAAATGTGACTGTACATATAGGGAAGGGCAGGAGCTCAGGATGTGAGTACTGGGCGAGCTCTCAAGGGAAGCACACACTTGCTGGCTGTGTGACTATGTCTCAGACAAACCTGGAAGGATCTGGGGTCCCAGTGAAGTAGTGGATGCCTGGTGAGCTTCTGTTCTGAGGCAGGACAGACACGGCACTGGCTGTGGTGAGGAAAGACTCAGAATCTACGCAGACTCCACTGCCTTTGTCCCGCAGGACATCAATCATAGTCTGCACAGTGATGCTTTCTGTAAAGAAAAAAGAGAGGAAGGAAGCAAGCTGCTAACCAAAATCAATTAGTTATTTCCCTTTTGAGTTAACAGAACCCCTGAAATTACAGCTGGGAACAGAACCGCCCTACTTTAGGTGTGGTCACAGGATAGATCTTGACCAATGAGAGGTAAGCAGAAATGATGTGTGCAACTCGCCCGTCACATCCACAGAAAGGAAGGCTAGCCCTTCACTCTTTTCCCTCCTTTCCTGCTGGCTGGGAGATGCCATTGAGTGGGCCACAAAAGAAAGTCACACGTTGAGGTAAAATAACCCACTCACCCTGGACTATCTATATACATCTAGACTGTGGAAGAGAAATAAAGCTGCATTTTTAAAGCCACATTATTTTGGGGTCTTTTTGTTATAGCACTAAGCAATTACTCAACTAATAGAATATGCAACAGAATGATATTCATAAGAAAGTACACAACCTATGCAGAGCACCAAGCGAGCTCTCTGGTATAATCCTGCTGGTTAGAGTCAATATTATATCTAGGGAATGACCCTTCTACAGTGAAAAATATACACAGAGAAGTCTTTCAAATATTGAGAACCATGAGGACTATTGGCTCTGACTTCAGATAAACAGACTAACAAAACTTTCACTACATAGGATTCTGGTTCTTCACTTTCTCCCTCTGTTGGTAATTCATTAAAATGGTATCTTTTCAATCTGTACTCACAAAGATCAAATCAAAGCAACACATGAGGAAAAAGTAACTTAAACTTCACTACCACAACTCATATCCTCTTTGTAAATCTCCATGGATAACACATTGCACCTAAAAATATTAATGGCAAGTCCCTGAGTTCTTCAACTATCCAGGGTTCAAACTTCCTCCCTGTCTCAAAAATGAATCTGTTGATTTAAACCAGGATCTGACAGGTTGATAATGTCTCTTAAAACTCTTAATCACTGTCTCTCATTCCCCCACCCCTTGCATTTTATTTGCTGGGCCATTTCTCCTGAGTCTCCCACACTCTGAACTTTGTAAGATGCACTTTGCCGATGGTGTTATTAATGTTCTTCTCTATCCTCTGAATTTCTGGCAAACTAGTAGTTAGATCCAGAAGCTGCATCAGGTCTACGTTGGATATTTTTGGCAGGACTACTTTACAATTGGTATTATATATTATACTTTTACCAAGTTAGATTTTTTCCAATTAAAATCTTGTAGTTTTTTATGAGAGTCTCATTTTTAAATAGCACTTTCTTACTTTTCTACTCAGAATATATTAATTAAGTTCTACAGCAAAAGTCCTAAAGTGTTCTTCTAGATTAAGAGTCAGCGAACTTTTTCTTTAAGAACCAGACAGGAAATAGTTTAGCCTTATGGGGCCTGTAAGGCTTCCCAGATGACTCAGTGGTAAAGAATCTGTCTGCCAATGAAGGAGACTCATGAGACGCGTGTTCAATCTCTTGGTCAGAAAGATCCCCTGGAAGAGGAAATGGTAACCCACTCCAGTATTCTTGCCTAGAGAATCCCATGGACAGAGGAGCCTGGCGGGCTACAGTCCATGGGGTTGCAAAGAGTTGGACACGACTGAGCACACACACACATACACACAGAGACACAGGCCCTATAATCTCTGCTGGACTTGTTGCAACTGCTCAACTCTGCCACATAGTACGGAAGCAGTCATAAACAACAGGAAAATAAACGGGGATGGCTGTGTTCCAGTGAAATTTTATTTACAAAACAGGCATCCATCAACAGGTCATAATTTACCAACTCCTATTCTAAATCACCAAAGGCTTGACTTACAAAACACATGTCTCACCAGCAAATTTAAAATGTGGCCATTGTGGTTTACAGGGAAGGGTTTTCCACTCAGGCACAAAAGTAACAAGCTACCAGTCACCACATTTACCTAAAAATAGATTCTGGCTAAGTGAATATCCGGGTGGAAAATAGAGGGCTCATGAAAGGAATTCAACAATTTGACCCAACAAGTGTTCATGGAACAAAGGGCCATAACAGGCATCACAAGGGGATCCTAAGGTGAATAAAAGATAAGACCCCTGATGTCAAGACTCAGCAGGCTAATGAAAATAGGAAAATATACGGAGGAGATAAGTCAAATGTACAAATGCTGAGGTATAAGCAAGGCTGCACTGTTACAAAGACAAGCATAGTGACATCAGCATTTCAGGGAGAAATGGGAGCAGGAAACGTCCGTGGATAAAAAAGCATCATGTAAAAATAAATGCAAGTTGTGGTCATATGACTGCACAGCAAGGACTTTAGCACAAGTCAGTTTCCACATACAGGACAAGGTCTGTTCTCCACTTTGCCTCTTTGCTTATTCGCCTAAGTTCAAACAAGGTCTCTGAAATAGCTGCAAGACAAACGGTATGAGACGGAGAACTGTAAGGAACACCCCAACTCACCTTCTTGCTTTTCTAAGGTGTCTTTGCCTGAACAGCAGGTTAGATGGTCATCAGCTGGAGAAAAAACTTCAGAGAAATTAAACTCATCCTCTCCCGTCCACCAACCTTGACTCTGAGCATAACTCCTGAGTTCCGGATGCTCTGCATCGATTTTAGTCGTGAGCGAAAGCTGATTGCAAATGCACTTGACTCCCTCTGTAAAGAGTACAAAGTCCAGTTATTTAGAAACAGACTTATAAAGACTTTATCAAGAAATGGACATTACAGGGCAGCTCTCCCCGGCAACCTGACTCTAACTATATGGAGGAATCAATTCCATTTCTGAAGAGAGAAACGCAAGGTCCTTGGTCTTCTTTTAAGATCTCCTAGAAGGTTTGAGCAGCCCTGACATATTTTATCACGTTTTTAATGAGTGAGTCACTTGACCTGACAAACTAAACCCCAGGCATTTACTACCCATGAGAAAAGCGAAAGGTTCTTTGAAAGAGGCTCTGTGCTGCTAACAGGACTCACAAATGTTGCAGCTCCAGACATTCTTCCTCACCAGGTTAGTCTTGCTTAACTACCACCCTGTGCTCAAATCTATGTATACATTAAAAAATTTTTTTTTAATATGGTACTTCTTCATTCAGATTTTTTTCAGGCCCCAACAGTTAGAAAAAGACAGTGGCCCTGATAATGAATTATTTATTTATTTAGGCCCCACTGTGCGGCTTGTAGGATCTTAGTAACCTAACCAGGGATTGAACCCAGGTACCTGGCAATGACAGAATGGAGTCCTAACCACTGGACCACCAGGGAATTCCCGATAATGAATTGTTTTAAAATAATGGAATGTCCGTGCCAATATGTGTCTATCTGGGTGCCCAGAAATGAGGAGCACATTAGAGCCTGCAGATGTAGCACTGAGAGAATCTGTAAGTCCAGGCACTGTGGCCTTAGCTCTTCCTGTCCTTGAAACTCCTCACCAGCCACCCCCACTCACCTGTGATTTTCTCCGCAGCCCAGTACTTCCCTACAGTCTCCAGCACCCAGGCCTCCTCACGGTCCACGATCAGATACGCACTTTGGAAGCTGTGGCAGGAGTTTGCATCTTCATAGTAATTCCCACCCTGTCCATGTTCTTCCAACAAGGCGACAATGACGTCTAAGGCTTCTTTAGCTGTTGCCCCTCTCTCTAAACCAAGCCTGAAGTAAGAAGACCAGAAGCACACCTCTGTCATTTCACACCACCTCATTATTAGCACAGGCATCAAAGGTTGGGCCCGAGCTGAGTTATGAAGAATGCCGACATGCATAACTATGTGAAATACTCAGGCCCATACACAAACAGATAAAGAGCACCTGAACTCACAATACACATTACACATCCCATTCAAAATCATGGGGGCATTTCTGTCTTTGGTCATGCCCTTTCCACAGTCAGGAGCCCAGTGGCTTCCTTCTCTTGAAAGGAAGCTTAGCCACTTTCCTTTTTCTCTTTTCTAACTCTGACTCCCCTGAAGCTAGCCAGCTGAGTAGAAGACCTTAACAAGTCAACCGCTCTGTGGCTTGTTGCCCCTCCTGCCTCTGGGCAAAAGGAAACCTCTGCCCAGTCCAGCCCTGACCTCTATGATTCTACACCAGGTATTTGGGTTAGTACCAGAAGTGCTCTATAGCCAGCCACTGTCCTCTGTGAAGATAATTCACCCACCACCTCCTTAGGAATGGGTGGTTGGTTAGGACAAGATCAGTCCTTTTTCTACATAGTTCTCCTCCTACCTAACAGCCCCCCTCCACTGGTGTGACTTACAGCTTCAGTCATTCAAAAGGACAAACTTCTTCCAAAGTGAAACAGCCATCTCCTCCCAGCCCTCCCAATGAAGAGACTCCTTAAAGAGGCCGCAGAGACCGCCCTCTACGTAACTTGAGCCTGCGTGCTTGCATGCTAAGTCACTTTAGTCTGACTCTGTGTGACCCTATGGACTGTAGCCCCCCAGACTCCTCTGTCCATGGGATTCTCCAGGCAAGAATGCTGGAGTGGGGTGCCATTCCCTCCTCCAGGGGATCTTCCTGATACAGGGATAGAACCCCCATCTCTTATGTCTCCTGCATTGGCAGGCGGGTTCTTTACCACTAGCGCCACCTGGGAAGCCATGTAACTTGAGCAAGTTATATCATATATTTGAACTTCAGTTTTATGTCACCAGTAAAATAAGCACCTACCTCACCGAGTACTAGGAGGATGGGTTTTATGAGACAATGAACATGAAAATACATGGCGCTGGCACCCGGGACCAAGTAGGTGATCATTAAGTTTTCAGACATAGCAGACTGTGGCAGAAAAACAAGTGACTCAGAGATAAAGGGACCTCATTTCTAATTCTGCTTCTGTTATCCACCTGGAGTAACCTTTTCAAACCTTGACTGTCTTGTCTGTAAAGTGAAAAACAGTACTGTTTCCCTCTCAGGCTGATTTGAAAGAGAATGGCACGTAATGGGTGCTCAGTAAATTTCTATTTATTCCTCTCTTCATTCAAATTGTAACGTTGGTGACAGAAGCATGGAGTCTCAAAATAGAGGCAATGGAGCCCTCCTAAGATGGCAGCAGAGGCCAGTTCTGGGAGAGTTTTCAACTTGAGATGCAATTACCATTAAAACTCACCCAGCTTGATTCTTCCTGAAGGGACACTGCACTGTGCTGCCAGGGAGACGAAGAGATAACGCGACTCCATGATCCAGATTTATCTTTGCAACAGGCTTATTTTCAGAGATAATTATATACCAATTCATTTGGCATTTCTCAATTTAAGCTTATTTAGGAAGCCTTGATGACAAGGCAATGCTTTGAGAAGTTGAAGCCTTAGGGGAGTCATATAAGAAAAAATTCACTAGAAGATGAAGTAGTGGACTCTTCTTCTGTTGGTCTGTGCCATCTTCTCCAAAAAGGAGCAGAGGAGATAAACACCTCATCTCAAAGGTCCAGAGCAAACAAGTGTGCTGCCAAGTACCTCTCACAGCCAAGAGCTGGCCACACAGGAGGGCCCTTCCTGCTTTTCACAGGTCCCTGGTAAATCCTGGTCATTCTAGGCAGAATGCACCCAAAGCCTCTGCAGGGCCCCACTTACCCGGGCAAACAAGCTCTGGGAGGAGCCTGTGAACACCCAGCCAGGGACAACAAGGTCACCTTCGGCAGCTGTGACTTCTCTTTCACAATTTTCTTTTAAAAATTTAAAAAACAAAAATTTTTTTTGAAGTGGACTATTTTTAAAGTCTTTGTTGAATTTGTTACAGTATTCCTTTTGCTTTTTGTTTTTTTTTTGGCCCCCAAAGCATGTGGGATCATAGCTCCCTAACCGGGGATGGAACCATGGCCCCTGCACTGGAAGGCAAAGTCCTAACCACTGGACCACCAGGAAGTCCCTCTTTTGCAGTTTCTAACTTACTCTCCTCCTGCTCTGCCCATTTGCATCCCACACTGACTTTGGTGCCTTCTGCAGTGTCTGCAGGAGGGCCTCTGCACTCATCCACAGACATGATTCTGATTGAACCCCTCGTACCAGGACCATGGGAAAAAGATCACTGTTTGTCCCACCCGACCATTCCCAGGTGGCCTCCGTGCCATGGGCCGAGAATAGGACCACTGCCAAGGCTGTGGATGACAGAGGGTCACATCCTCTCCACCTGAGATCCAGAGGTATACCAGGCTGCGGGGATCCAGGCCACAAGTCACCCACCATCAAGAGGTCTATTTTAAAGCCTTTCCCAACATTTCCCCTCCGAGATGAGGCGCATTCATGTGATGCCAAATGAGAAGAGGGACTTTTTGGTCTCCACGCCTACTTTCACTTTGGCTGCTACACCTTATTCATGGGCTTGACTGGAGCAGGAAAAGGAATGAAATTAACTGTGCCAGCAGTTAATTATCAATCAACTGTTAGAGTTTCGCTCTGACATCTACCTTCAGCATAACTCAAATCCTTCAGAAATCTGTGCCTGGTCAGGTTATTCTGGGTCTTGGAGTTAGATGCTCCCAAATTCAGATCCTTATTTTTTATGGAAAATTCTGGAAGAAATGCCTATTTGGGGTCAATGACTTTCTCACCGATATGTCGAGCTCACTGTGCCCTTTCTGGAAAGGTGAACACAGCTCACCAAGGAAGATGAACACCCTCCACACTCCCTGCTGCAAGCTCCATGTTTGGGAACACTGCTCGCTTATCTTCCACTGATTAGGAAAACCCCTGTGCCACTGTATCCCAATTAAGGTGAAACACGGGGCTTCCCAGGGGGCACAGTGGTGAAGAAGCCACCTGGCAACGAGGGAGACTCAAGAGTTGAGGGTTCCATTCCTGGGTCAGGAAGATCCCCTGGCGTAGGAGATGGCGATCCGCTCCAGTATCCTTACCTGGGAAATTCCATGGACAGAGGAGCCTGGCGGGCGACAGTCCATGGGGTTGCAAAGAGTCCGACACGACTGAGCACACACATGCAAGTTATAATTAGATTTCCTGTAAACATGTAATTCACTGCCCTAGAGAAAGTCATAAAAATAAGTCAACCCCCCCCCCTTTTAGGAATGAACCTATACGGATGCAGATGCAAATAACCTTTCTTATTCCCCACAAATCAAGGGGCCTGCAAGGCCTCTCTTGGTTCACTGTTTTTTTGTTATCAAAAGATTCCCAGCTTCCAGCCAGAGGGATGAAAGCAGGAGGGGGAAAAGTCGATGTTAACGGCTGCACTGATTTAGAAGAAAGGTGTGTGAAACCTTTTGACTGGCCTCCATCTGGAGATAAGTAACCTGCACTCTAGTACAGAGGCAGCCTCCCTGAGGGGCCAGGCACCCTACGCCAGGCTCTGTGGAAGCTTCAGGCAAGTCCCTTAATCTCCCTAAGCCTCAGTTTCCCGTCTACCAAACAGAAGTAGCCATACCCACTTCACTAGATTGTGGTGAGAGTTAAATGAAATATTCTCTGCAAAACACATTACACAACAGTGTTTGGGAAATAGTAACTCTTATTTCCACAGGTTCTTTCCACCTACAGACATTGGTTAGTGTGTGGGCTCAGTTGCTCAGTAGTATCCAACTCTCTGCCACTCCAAGGACTGTAGCCTGCCAGGCTCCTCTATCCAGGGGATTCTCCAGGCAATAATGGGGTGGGTTGTCATTTCCTACTCCAGAGGATCCTCCCGACCCAGAAATCAAACCTGTGTCTCCTGCATTGGCAGGCGGATTCTTTACACTGCTCCACCTAAGAAGAGCAGAACCGACACTGGCTGAATCCCCTTTCAAATAATAAACTTTGTACCTGTTTTACAGTTTTTGTCAGGAAGATCCCCTAGAGGAGGAAATGGCAACCCGCTCCATTATTCTTGTCTGGAAAATCTGGGCAGGGGAGGCTGGTGGGGTCCATGGGGTTGTAAAGAGTCGGACATGACTGAGCATGCACGCATTCCCGGCCCTAAGTCCCTCTGAAAACACATGGAGCTACAGCACCCATCATCTGGGAGGCTCTTAGAAGTTGATCTAGGAGGCCTTCTGGCTCAGGGGTCACTTTTCAGATTCAATTGGTATGGAATGGCTCCTCAGTATCTGACTGTGTGTGACTGAACTGATCATAGCTGGTGTAAAGCTGAGACCCTGAACTCACAAAGAGCCACTCAAGGTGCAGACACCACGGCAGGGTCCTCTTCACACACCTGTCTTTGTATTGTAATAGCTGGTCATGGGTGGCCAGGAAAGGAGTTGAAGCTAAATGACTACAATTAAACTTACCCTGTCATCTACTCCCAACATGTGTTACTGTCCCAGACCTTGGTAACTATCACAACCTCAATTATGTGCTAAATATATCTTCTCTGTCTACATCCCTGGGCCTTGTAGACCCAGGTGAAATGCATCTCCTTGAAGCATTCCTAAACGGATGCAGCCCATTATCATCTCTGAACATCAAGCGGTGTTTGCTGAGAGCCTAGGATTCTGCACCATTTATGTGGCTAAAAATCTCCAACCACCTTGAGACACATTTCTCCTCCTGTCATCTTAAATTGGTCTAAAATCTTGCATTACTCAATTTTCTGTCTTCTCCCTGCAAACAGACCAGATCTCTTTGAAGTGTCTGAGCTTCTTTATGTGCCCACAGAGTCTAACACAAAGCACATATTCAATAACTTTGGTTGTCTTATAGGTTGATGAACTCGAAAAGATACATCAGAAGCATTGAAGAAAGAAAAAAACCATTCTCTTCTATCATCCCTTAGAAATCAACTGTTTAAACGGTGATATTTGCCAGTTCTATAAATCCCCTCCATGAAGACAATGATAACTCAAAATGCAAGGTTGTAAATGAGGCATAAAAGGGGCATTATTTTCCATTGCTAACTCTTCATTTTCAGGATTTCTCTTAAATATAGAGGTAAAACTACTGGGACAGCTGTCAAAACATAAGCTGAAAATTTATTATTCTCTCCATTTCACTCCGTTGATCAAGAGAGAGCTCATTATAAATATGAGGCTTTTTCTTCCTTTTCTCCAACTCAGGGGACCTGCTCCTTCTGAGTTTATAACAACCAGAAATAGTAGGGAAGGGTGAGGAAGGCATAAAGGCAACACGGCATCAAAAAGATGTCGCAAACTGACCTGCCCACCAGGTGAAAGAAGCTATGGGCCACAGACATCTCTGTGTAGATGTGCAATTTCTCCCTGCAAAACCTATAAAATGTAAAAACCTCTATTCCTTTTTGTAGGAGGTCCCCTTTGGGAAGCTCTGGAGGTCATCCAATTTAGAACTCACATTGAACAAATGATGGGCACCGACACTAATGGTGTTTCCACACTGAAAACCAAGACCTCCAGCTCCCAGCCCAATCCCCCTTCAACCATGCCACGAGTCCATTGCATTTCACTACATCGGGAAAAAAGAAACTATTTCAGAATGTCGTTTCATTCCTGCCGCCTTCGAGTGTAGTCATTCTTTCCAAACTTGGCTGCTGATCAGCTGCTGCACACCAGGGACACAGCCCTAGTGCTTGTGACACATTAGTGAACACGCCAACAGAGACCTCCATCTTGCCAAGCTTACAGGTCCGCCTCTGCACTTCACTAGTGCAATAAACGTGAATGCATTACACTGTGGCTGGGAGAGGAGAGAAAGGAAGAAAAGAGGACAGAGACATAGAGGGGAAAGGAGGGAAGCAGTTTCTGTTCTTTCTTCCTTTATATTTTATGTGTTTCATATATTTTTTTCTTTTTACTTTTATATATTATTAGATATATTTCAAAGACCATCAAATTGACTCATTTAGAAGTGTCATTGAATGATCTTTAGTATCTTCATAAAGCTGTGCAACTATCACCATAATCAAAGTTTAAAACATTTCAAACACCCCAAAAAGAAGCCCCGTACCCATTAGGAATCCCTCTCTATCCCCCACTCCAACCCCAGGAGACCACTTTCTGTGAATTTGCCTATTCTGGGTATTTCATGTAACTAGAATTATGTAATATGTGACTTTTTGTGTCTGGCTTCTTTCACTTAATATAACGTTTTCAAGCATAGCAGGTATCAGCACTTGATTCTTTTTTATTTCTGAATAATATTCCATTGTAGTTTACTCTTTTTTCCACCACCTCCAAATTTACATCAAAAGGTGTAAGTCTTCTTTGGAAGGACTGCATAACAAAGTATGAGGTTTGAGAGAGATAAAGCCCATCCCCACCACAACCTGTTGAAAGCAGTTGTCTCTAAGAGTCACCATGCAGTACCTGACCAGATCCATCCCCAGTAAGGCTTCCGTCTCAGCAGCTGGTTCTCTGGCATTGATGGCTTCGTTGGCTATGCATACTCCATGTTCATTAGCTCCCATTTCTGCCCCCCAAAGCCAGGCAGGTCTGCTTATCACAATGGCATGGGTCCTGGGAACTTGGTTGATTGAAATGTAAGTGCACTAAAAAATGAAGACAGAAGAAAGAAAGGGCCATTATCTGTCAGGTACCACTTAGTTTTCACCTTGGTACTTACACTAAATCACCACATCCATTACAAACAGAGCCGAGAAATAAAAGGCCTTGGGAACACCCAGACTTAAAAGACACCGCACATCTCAAAGCAGCTCAAAGGTTTCCACAGTGAGTTTCAGTCTTGCCACTCACTCAGTTTTCAGTCTCTTTAGTTCAAGCCAATCTGTGCATAAAGAAGACATCTATAGTGGCGGTCTATTTTCATGTACCAGGTATTGAGCTGGTCTCTGCCCTGAATATTCTGTATCTGGTCATTTCAAAAGGCATAGATGGCCACCAGCATTTCAAACAAGCATACCTATTTATTTGCAAAACTCCTTCTAGATTAGTTTTCAAACTCTGTCAAAGTTATAGAGCTCTATCTGTAAAGGAAATTCTACTTGGATGCCTAACAGATAAAAAGAAGATGATTTGTCTGCAGAACAGGGGTCCCTTAAGCTTCCTATAATGATCCCCAGCTCCTTAGAACACAGTTTGACAACCTACATGATTGTTCTAGTGGTACAAAAGAGAAAAACATAGTGATACTTTACATTTCACCAATGCATTAAGCGTACACTCTCTTATCCACTATGCTTCCCAGTCTGCCCCATTTGATCCCCACACTAAGCCCATGAGGACACAGGCCCAGAAAGGCATTTTTTGAACTCCTTTTACAACTGTGGTACGTGCCACTTAGAGCTGTGTCTTACCTCCTCCAGTCCCATGCCTGTTCTTCCATTCACCTCAAAATACTTTGACCAGGTCTATTGTCTTTATGCTTCTGGGTAAAAGTTTGCATGGAGGAAGGATTCTGAGGCTAAAAATACTTGGAAAGAAATAGCTTGATCTAGATTAGCTCATTCCTTTCCAAGTAAAGACACAGCAGCCTGGAAAGCACTCAGAGCCTTCCCCTCCCCACACTGAGCCCCTAGGAGACTCCGCTGGAGCAGTAGGAAAAGCACTAAACTAGGTTGGCCGCGGGGGCCTCCTGACACTGATATTCTAGTATCTATGACACCCTCTTCCTGGGGAGGCTGTGGAACTCAGGGCTTTAAATTATACAGGGCTTTTTAGCTGTCAGAGGAGAACTATATCAGCCGCAGCATCCATTTACATTTTAAATTGGGCATCTGAAAGCACTGGATCAACTGCAGCCTTATATCTCTTTTTTTTAATTCAACACCCAGTTATATTTCTGAATGCAGCCCAGAAAGCTATTCTGCATTGATTTTCCATAATCTCTAAACCCCAGGTAAGAGCTGAAATGCACACTCACTGGTCACGTGACATCTGTACCTTCACAATCCACATTAGGTATTGCTCTGCCCTGGGATAATGTTCTTTCACTTGATAACTATTTGTAAACTAAAAGCTAATTAAACTCAGAGGTTGTCAAGAGACCCTTGAGTTTTTCTTAGCAAACTGACAAAAAAAAATATACTCTTGAAATGTTTTCCCCTATTCAGTTCCCTATGGTTATTTATTTTTTAAAAAAATGATCCTTTGACAACAAAAACCTGGCCAAAGCACTACACAAACTGTGGTCCTCTGTGTTCTTCTACATGGAACTGAGATGTGTATGTTAGAATTGTGTTATTTCATGCAAAAAGCAGCCCATACATTGATCAACACTTTCCAAAACCCCTGTACCCACTGAGGTCAAGTGACAAATTCTGTCTTGAAAAGACTGACTTAATAGGGATGGAATCTCAACTTCTTAAGCACAGATTTATCATAATTTTTTTTAAGGACAGGAAAAAAGCAAAAACAGGAGATGAGCTTATTTATTTGTCCTCAAATTCGTGTTTACACCTTCATTCCCATTTCATCACTTATCTACAGAGCACCAACCACACACAAGGCAGCTTGTGCTAAGTGCTGCTGGCAGATAAGTCAGTGAGGGGCCCAGACTCTGTCCCTTCCGTTGGCAAAGGAGAAGGCACACACAGTGGGTGTGACCATGACCATCAGCCAACTTAAGGCGTGTCTGCTTAATAGGCACTCAATCTCCCCCTCCTCCCACCTTGTGAAAAGTTAAAGTCCCCAATAGTGTCCAATTCTTTGTGACCCCATGGACTATACTATCCATGGAATTCTCCAGGCTAGAATACTTGAGTGGGTGGAATTCTCCATGCTAGAATACCGGAGTGGGTAGCCTTTCCCTTGTCCAGGGGGTCTTCTTAACCCAGGGATTGAACCCAGGTCTCCCACATTGCAGGTAGATTCTTTACCAGCTGAGCCACAAGGGAAACCCAAGAATACTGAAATGGGAAGCCTATACCTTCTCCAGGGGATCTTCCTGATCCAGGAATTGAACCGGGGTCTCCTGCATTGTAGGCGGATTCTTGACCAATTGGGCTATGAGAAGCCTTTGCACTTCTGATCAACCCAATCCTACTATTATTTTTCCTTTTCCCATTCCATTCCATTTTAACCCTTCCAAAATACTATATAATTGACTTATGTACTGCATGTGCTATTTATGTATGCTATTTCCCCAGGCTAGAATGTAAGCTCCATGAAAGAGACAGAAGTGAGAGAGGGCTTGATCCCAAATCTGGTACATAGCAGGTATCAATAAATGAATGAATGAATTGGTAACAAAGGTCAGAGGGAGCATAATTGAGGTTCAGAGGCAAGGAAACACATCCAAGTGGGCAGAGGTTTTATCAAGTGGGTGACATTTGAGCTGACCTTGCAAACTGAGCCAGACATCAAAGTATTCCAGACAGAGGAAAGAGAATGAGAAGAAAAAGGTGGGGATGTCAAAATGTGTCCCCGGTTCAGGGAGGTCCTCCACTCTGCCGCTTCGGGGAGCTGTGATGGCGCTGAGTCACAGGACTGCAAAAGCACACCAAGTACTGATTGATAAAGTGCTGAACACTGAGTCCAAAAGACCATACGGGCGTCGTGGGCGTTCAAATACATGCAGCCAACTTGACACTTTTCACGCCAAAATGGGAATCATGAGGAAGCAAGGAGATCCCCAACTAGACATATCAGCTAAATCAGCCCCTTTCAAGCACCAGGCTGAAAGCTGACCCCCAGATCCCTGCACAGGACACAGGGCAGGTGAGGGGGAGCTGGTGTGTGAGCATCCCAGTCTTACGTGTGTGTGCTCAATCGCTCAGTCACGTCCAACTCTTTGTGACCCCATAGACTGCAGCCCGCCACGCTCCTCTGTCCATGGGATTCTCCAGGCAAGAATACTGGAGTGGGTTGCCATTTCCTTCTCCAGGGGATCTTTCCGACTCAGGGATGGAACCCTGTGCCACCAGGGAAGCCCAAGCGAGCCTGTAACACACACCCTCAGGGCATCTTGGCCATGGACCACCGAAGTCTGGCTTAACAAGGGCCCCTCTGTGGCTGCAATTCACACACAGTCCACTGGGTTTGAAACCTGACTAATCACACCCAGGTCTGGGAGGAAGAAACATTTGTTTCACAGAGATTAGTTACTTAAAAGTCCGAGTTTAGGAGCAAATCTCACAAATAAGGAACATTTACACAGGATGTAATGAGTTAAACTTCAGTCAGCCATCTAGAACCGGAACTCTGCAAGCAGTCATTTTCTTAAATAAGATTCACCAACACAACTGCCACGTCATTAACGAGGCAGAGAAGAAGTGGGATTTGAAGCAGCAGAGAAAGTTTCTCTGAGGGGAAAAATGCAAAAGCACCTGAAATCTTTCAGCATGAAAACAAAAACAAAAACAAAAAACTTAGTTCTTTTTTTTTTTTTTTTTAACTTAGTTCTAAAGTGAAAATTTCCAGCCAGATTTCTGTTAGGAAAAAAGGAAAAAGAAAATGTTTACCACTCAAGAGATCAGTCTTTAGGGGGATAGTTCTGGCCTCAGCTCTGGTGATTAAGCTGTTCAAGGGGCCTGCACAAAAAGAGGAGCAATTTGTCTTGCTGCCCCATGGCCACGCCCATCCAGTCTTTAGTAAAACAGATTTGTCAGCTAGTGTGACTTCCGGGTGCCAAGACCACACAACAAGCCCGAGGAGGGGTGGGGGGTGAGGGGTGAGGCATACTCCTAAATGTCAGCTCTGAGACTTCCTGGCAGGCCAGTGGTTATGACTCAGCAATTTCAACTCAGGGGGCGCAGGTTCAATCCCTGGTCAGGGAACTAAGATCCCACAGGCTGCAGGGCACGGCCAGAAAAATGAAACGCAAGCTTAAAAAAGAATGGTCAGCACTGCCTAATGCTAATCATCGAGGTTTGAAAGACGTTAACTGTACTGAGCTTGTCGTTCTCAAGTGGCTCCTGGGAACACATACCTGGTTGGAGGATGGAAAGATAAACCTTGACAAGGCCCCAGAGACAAACACAAAAGACAATTCTTCTGCAGGGCGAGCCCTTTATTATTTTGCGTGACGGTGCCCAAAATGAAAAAGCAAAATCAGCGTCATGCTGTCGCCTAGCCCCTGCACATTCCTGCACACACTATTTCTGGATATCACCCAGTGAAAGGGGAATAGAGACACTCACACAATGGACATTTCACTTAATGCAATGCAACCATTGTGCCTTTCCTACTGTACTCAGATGATGAACACAACCCTGGCACTGCCAGCGAAAACCACTGTGAAATGAGTTGATGAGTCAGCCAGACTTCTTAGGAGGAGAAAGAAAGGTAGGAAAAAAAGGGATGCTTTAGGAAAATAGGTTTAGTTTTAGAAAACCTGTGACTCTAAAGCAGTATTGAGATTATCACTGAGGTTGTTTGTTTTTGAATTTTTTTATCCCAGTGTTTTCTTGCCTGCAACTTGACTGGTTTTGGGAAATGTGCCATTAAGGCTTATATGAGTCTAAACAAAGACAAAAGACGATGCTAACTATACTTTAGAAGAGGTGTTTTTTTATCTCCCTGAAGCTGCAAGAGCTTTAAGGATGGACAATGCAAGGAATTCAGAAACAGGCTTGGGAAACGGGATGCAATGGAAGGAAGCCCCCAGGCCAAGCCACTCTCCCATGGGGCAAGGGAGATGAAACCCCTGCCTCTGGGGCTGAAGAGATGAAAACAGGAAAACAGGCAGGAAGAAAAGCATACAATCTACTTAGTGACCATGGTGCTCTGCTCAGATTTCTGATTCCAGAATGACTTGTACTCCCCTGTGGTAAGGGATAATCTTCAGAAATAACATTCAGAACCCACTCCCTGCCCCACCAAGGACATGGGCATGGACAATGTTACTAATAACACCACCAGCTACCATTAATTGGTAATTTTCTATTCTTCTTGAAAATATTTTCTTTGGGAAGAAAGGAGGAAAACTATCTACCAAAAATCTATCCCAAAATGTGAAAACTGTATAACCTGACTGAGGATACTAATCCCATACAGAATTTCATGTAGTGGAAAATTAAAAAAATAAAAATAAAAATAACTTTCTAAAAAAGGAAACAATGACGTCTAAAGGAGACAAAAATGGAGGAGAGGTTTATTATACAATAATAAGAGAATCTTTCAAAAAGCAATTATGTATCAAACCTGACTTGGCTATCAAGAATTCTATCTCCATAAGTTATGGTATAATGACTCTCTTGGGCACCAACTATAGATAATGGAAACTTTAGTTGAAACCACTGTTTTCTCCAGGAAAATATTCTAGCGTTGTATCCTTTCTTTCTTAAATAGAAGGCTTAACCATTTACAAGTAGACCTAAACCCATTCCACATCCACACACAAATGCACATATGCACAGACAGAACATCATAATCCAGGAAATCATTTGTCTGCTTCCTCAACACCCTTACCCACAGGGCCCAACGTAAAGGGAGAGAGTTCTGCAATGCACAGTGCATAGCATCCTCAGGACTCAGAGGCCTTCACAAATAGATACATACTTACCCATCAGGTCCCATGCTGTAAAGGGCAATACCGCATAGTAACCTGAAATGTTAGGTCCATGAATCAAGGCAAATTGGGAGTGATCAAACAGGAGATGGCAAGAGGGAACGTCAACATTCTAGGAATCAGCGAACTAAGATGGACTGGAATGGGTGAATTTAACTCAGATGACCATTATATCTACTACTGTGGGCAGGAATCCCTTAGAAGAAATGGAGTAACCATCATAGTCAACAAAAGAGTCCGAAATGGATGCAATCTCAAAAATGACAGAATGATCTCTGTTCGTTTCCAAGGCAAACCATTCAATATCACAGTAATCCAAGTCTATGCCCTGAACAGTAACGCTGAAAAAGCTGAAGCTGAACGGTTCTGTGAAGACCTATAAGACCTTTTAGAGCTAATACCCAAAAAAGATGTCCTTTTCATTATAGGGGACTGGAATGCTAAAGTAGGAAGTCAAGAAACACCTAGAGTAACAGGCAAATTTGGCCTTGGAGTACGGAATGAAGCAGAGCAAAGCTAACAGAGTTCTGCCAAAAGAACACACTGGTCACAGCAAACACCCTCTTCCAACAACTCAAGAGAAGACACTACACATGGACACAAGATGGTCAACACTGAAATCAGACTGATTATATTCTTTGCAGTCAAAGATGGAGGAGCTCCATACAGTCAGCAAAAACAAGATCAGCAGTTGACTGTGGCTCAGATCATGAAATCCTTATTGCCAAATTCAGACTTAAATTGAAGAAAGTGGGGAAAACCACTAGACCATTCTGGTATGACCTAAATCAAATTCCTTATGACTATACAGTGGAAGTGAGAAATAGATTTAAGAGACTAGATCTGATAGAGTGCCTGATGAATTATGGATGGAGGTTCGTGACATTGTACAGAAGAGAGGGATCAAGACCATTCCCAAGAAAAAGAAATGCAAAAAGGCAAAATGGTTGTCCGAGGAGGCCTTACAAACAGCTGCGAAAAGAAGAGAAGTGAAAAGCAAAGGAGAAAAGGAAAGATATTCCCATTTGAATGCAGAGTTCCAAAGAATAGCAAGGAGAGATAAGAAAGCCTTCCTCAGTGATCAGTGCAAAGAAATAGAGGAAAAGGATAGAATGGGAAAGATGAGAGATCTCTTCAAGAAAATTAGAGATACCAAGGGAACATTTCATGCAAAGATGGGTGCAATAAAGGACAGAAATGGTAAGGACCTAACAGAGCAGAAGATATTAAGAAGAGGTGGCAAGAATAAACAGAACAGTATAAAAACATCTTCATGACCCAGATAATCATGATGGTGTGATCACTCACCTAGAGCCAGACATCCTGGAATGTGACGTCAAGTGGGCCTTAGGAAGCATCACTACGAACAAAGATAGTGGACGTGATGGAATTCCAGTTGAGCTATTTCAAATCCTAAAAGATGATGCTGTGCTGCACTCAATATGCCAGCAAATATGGAAAACTCAGCAGTGGCCATAGGACTGGAAAAGGTCAGTTTTCATCCAAATCTCAAAGAAAGGCAATGCCAAAGTATGCTCAAACTACCACACAATTGCACTCATCTCACACGCTAGTAAAGTAATGCTCAAACCTCTCCAAGCCAGGCTTCAGCAATACATGAACTGTGAACTTCCAGATGTTCAAGCTAGTTTTAGAAAAGACAGAGGGACTTCCCTAGTGGTCCAGTGGGTAAGATACCCAGCTCCCAATGCAGGGGACCTGGATTGTATCCCTGGTTAGGGAACTAAATCCCACGTGCCACAACAAGAGACCCAGAGACAGCCAAATAAATAAATGTTTTAAAAAAAAAGAAAAGGCAGAGGAACCAGGGATCAAATTGCCAACATCTGCTGGATCATCGAAAAAGCAAGAGCGTTCCAGAAAAACATCTATTTCTGCTTTATTGACTATGCCAAAGCCTTTGACTGTGTGGACCACAATAAACTGTGGGAAATTCTGAAAGAGATGGGAATACCAGATCACCTGACCTGCCTCTTGAGAAACATGTATGCATGTCAGGAAGCAACAGTTAGAACTGGACATGGAACAACAGACTGGTTCCAAATAGGAAAAGGAGTACGTCAAGGCTGTATATTGTCACCATGCTTATTTAACTTATATGCAGAGTACATCATGAGAAACACTGGACTGGATGAAGCACAAACTGGAATCAAGATTTCTGGGAGAAATATAAATAATCTCAGATATGCAGATGACACCACCCTTATGGCAGAAAGTGAAGAAGAGCTAAAGAGCCTCTTGATGAAACTGAAAGAGGAGAATGAAAAAGTTGGCTTACAGCTCAACATTCAGAAAACTAAGATCATGGCATCTGGTCCCATCACTTTATGGCAAATAGATGGGGAAATGGTGGAAACAGTGGCTGACTTTATTTTGGGGGGCTCAAAAATCACTGCAGATGGTGATTGCAGCCATGAAATTAAAAGACACTTACTCCTTGGAAGGAAAGTTAAGACCAATTTAGACAGCATATTAAAAAGGAGAGATATTACTTTGCCAACAAAAGTACATCTAGTCAAGGTTATGGTTTTTCCAGTAGTCATGTATGGATGTGAGAGTTGGACTGTAAAGAAAGCTGAGTGCCGAAGAATTGATGCTTTTTAACTCGGTGTTTGAGGAGACTCTTCAGAGTCCCTTGGACTGCAAAGAGATCCAACCAGTCCATCTTAAAGGAGATCAGTCCTGGGTGTTCATTGGAAGGACTGATGTTGAAGCTGAAACTCTAATACTCTGGCCACCTGATGCGAGGAGCTGACTCATTGGAAAAGACCCTGATGCTGGGAAAGATTGAGGGCAGGAGGACAAGGGGATGACAGAGGATGAGATGGCTGGATGGCATCACCGACTCAATGGACATGAGTTTGGGTAAACTCTGAGAGCTGGTGATGGACGGGTAGGCCTGGCGTGCTGTAGTCAATGAGGTCACAAAGAGTCAGACACAACTGAGTGACTGAACTGACCTGAACTTACCCATCCTATTCTGCAACCAAAGTGGGAGTTGTTAAAAACCCAGAATCTGCAGAAGAAAGACTAAAGAGCACAAAATAAAATGCTCTGATCTGCCAAGTGTGCAGCTGAACAAAATGCCCAGTGTAATTTTAGAAACTGAGGAACTCAGTGCTGAAGGACCCCATTTTTTTATTCCTCCATCTCAAGTAGAGTGAACTGGACAAAGAGTAGTGGGAGATGGATAGGCAGACAGATGGAGAGACTGAGGGCAGGATGAAGGGAAGGGTGGGTAAGGGCATGAACTGAAAGGCAAGACCACCTGAGAGGATGGCCCAGCTGGAAGCGTGGGCGGGTGGGTGGAAATGAGTAATCAGAGTGACCTTCTGCACAGGATTATTCTCAGAAAACGGGCTTCAGACTGCAACATTCACATGAGATTTCCAGGGAAACTGCAGACAATGTTTAAAATGTCATGAAAAGGCTGAGTAACAGAAGAGTTTTTATGAGAAGTTCTCAGTCTTCATAATTAAAATTTTCTGTATGCTAATGAAGACTATTATGAAAGTTACATTATAGTTATTGTAGCTCAAAAGCCTGGTAGAAAAGAACCCATCATTCTGTACTTGGGACAAGAACAGGGGATAGAGACAGGTGTAACTGTATGGGAATTAAAGACACAGAGTAAGTTTGAAAAGCAGATTTAGCATATGCTACAAGTTAGGAGTTTAGGAACTGAGGCCTGGAGTTACAGAATCTCTCAACACTACCTGATTCTTTTTTTAAAAAAAGAAAAAGAAAAATCTCTCTCTGCACAGTGTTCTCCTTGGAGTTTGCAAAGTGCTTTCTCATGCTAGCTCACATGTGTTTTACAAGAACCACACCACCATATGACCCAGCCACCCCACGACTAGACATATACCCCGAGGAAACCAAAACGGAAAAAGACACATGTGCCCCAGTGTTCACTGCGGCACTATTTACAACAGTTGGAAAATGGAAGCAAACTAGATGTCCATCAACAGATGGATAAAGAAGCTGTGGGACATATATGCAATGGAATATTATTCAGCCATAAGAAGGAATGCATTTGAGTCAGTTTTAATGAGGAGGATAAACCTAGAGCCTATTATATAGAGTGAAATAAGTCAGAAAGAGAAAGATAAATATCATAATATACATGGAATCTAGAAAGATAGTACTGATGAAATTATTTGCAGGGCAGCAATGGGGACACAGACATAGAGAACAGACTTACAGACATGGGGGGGGCAGGAAGGAGAGGGTGAGATGTATGAAAAGAGTAATATAGAAACTTATATTACCATATGTAAAGCAGATAGTCGATGGAAATTTTGGAGAAGGAAATGGCAACCCACTCCAATATTCTTGTCTGGAGAATCCCACCCATGAACAGAGAAGCCTGATGGGCTACAGTGTGTGGGGTCACAAAAGAGTTGGACGTGAAGGAAGCGACTAAACAACAACAAAGGGGAATTTGATGTGTGACTCAGGGGACTCAAACAGGGACTCTGTGACAACCTAGCGGGTGGGAGGGGGAGAAAGATGGGAGGGATCTTCTAGATGGAGGGGACACAGCTGACTCATGTGGATATTTGGCAGAAACCAACAAAATTCTGTAAAGCAATTATCCTTCAATTAAAAATAAATTAATTTTTAAAAAACCAACAACAAAAAAACCTGGAAAAAAAAAAGAAAAGAAAAATCTCTCCCTGCAGAGTTCTGCTTGGAGTTTACAAAGTGCTTTCTTTCACATGTTAGCTCACACGTGCTTTACAGGAAGGCAGACATGGCAGGGTGGGGGGTTCTATGATCTCTGTCTGGCAAATGAGGAAACTGAGTCTCAAAGGCTCAAAGGTCCAAGACGCAGTCAATGAAGAAGGCAGGACTAGAACACAGGACCCTGCCTCCTGAGCCAGAACTCATCCCCCTCGTTTCAGCTGATTATGAATTTCAATTAATTTATAAAAGAAAAAGACACTTAAGATGCTACACATTCACAGAAGGGTGGCAGGCTAAAGGGAGGAGGGGGACATTGGTGCTGGCGCCTTGAAGGTGCACAGGAGTCTACCAAGTAGATGAGGAGATGGGAGAGGAAGGAGAGACTCAGCAAAGGATAGAGCAAAAGAACAGAGAAATGAAAGTGTGCTGTTTGTTCAAGAAGCAGCTCAGCGCAGCTGACGCCTACTGTGTAAGTTAGGAAAGGCAAACTAAGCATGAAGATGAAAAAGTAAGCAGTGAACTGTACAACCCTTACAGAGGTCAGTTATTACCAAAAAATGTACCCTATGACCTAGTGACCCTGCATGTCGAAGTGTGTTCAATGACTACATGTACAGAAAGCCTTGGGTACAATGTTCTTCATGGCTATACTTTCCAGACCAGCCAAAAGTCCAAGCATTCACCAACAGAGAACTGATTAAATTATGGAGTTTCTCCACAATAGACTACTATCAGCTGTAAAAGAATAGTAATAATCTCTATTTCAATGTTCAGCTATAGAAAACTCTTTAGAAAGCTTTTAGCTATAGAAAACTCTTTAGAAAATGTTACTAGACAAAAGAAAGCCAATTGTAGGCTAGAAATTGTGTTAAAAAAAATCAAGTCTCAGACTAATGTATATAATGTGCTACTTTCATGAAAAAAGAAAAGGTGGCATATACATATTTATTTGCATTTGCATAAAAGATGACAAGATGGGCAAGAAAAAAAAAGGATTACATAAGATGGAAATTTTAATAGACAGGAGTAAGGGAAGATTAAGACTGCTTACATAAACCTTTTTAATATTATTAAATCTTTGAACCACATCATTTTATCACTTATTCAAAATATAAAATTACATTAAAAAGTACCTTTACCCAAATGAGTTTAAAAATTTATGTGCACAAAAAACCTGCACACAAATTTTACAGCAACTTTATTCAAAATTGCCCAAACTTGGATGCAACCAAGATGTCCTTCAATAGGTGAATGGAAAAATAAATTGTGGTATATCCAGGCAGTGGATTATTATTCAGAGCAAAAAAGAAAACATTCTATCAAGCTTGGAAGAGACATCAGTGAACCTTAAATGTCTATCACTAAGTGAAAGAAGCCAATCCGAAAAGGCTACATACTATATGATTTCAACTATATAACCTTCTAGAAAAGGGAAAACTATGAAGAGAGTAAAAAGATAAGGAGTTTCCAGGGGTTAGGGGAAGGGACAGATGACTAGCTAGAACATAGAGGATTTTTAGGGCACTGAAAACACTCTGAATGATAGATGGATACATGGTATTAGACATTGTCAAACCCCAGAGAATACACAACACAAAGAGTGAACTTTAATAAACTATTGACTGGGTCAATAATCATGTATCAATACAGGCTCATCCATTGTAAAAGATATTAAGGCAAAATGTTAATAATAGGGGAACCTGGGAGGCAGGCAGCAGGGGTGGTGAGGGGTTATATGAGAACACTCTGTACTTACACTCATTTTTCCACAAACCTAAAACTGCTTTAAAAATGTCTATTAATTTAAAAGAAAAGAAAGAAAAGTGAATAGGATGCCAGGCAGGAAGAGTTCTGAATGGCATGCAAATCAGCCTGGATTCTCATCTTATAAACAACAACCCAACATTTTTAAACAAGGCAATGACCACGCTGTGATCTGGAAAGAAAAGTCCCTGCAGGGAATAGAACTCAGGGGAAAGAGACCTGGGCACCACTAAGCAGATCAAAGCAGAAAGGAGATGGGCGTGGGTGTGAATGAACTGGGAGCGGTGAGGAGATGGGGACACAGGCAAGGAAGCAACAAGACTCAGTGACCGCTGTCCCTCTGCATCCACAGATGAGTCGGAAAACATGGCTCAACACTTGCTTCTGGTTTCTAGAATAAACTCTGTGGCAGACAACAGAGCTGACAGAGGAAGAGAAGCAAATGAAATGGGAATAGTGAATTTGGTTTTTGACCTGTGAAGTTATTTTACCTGCAGCATACGGATGTGAAACATGCCAAGGCAACTCAGAACACAGATATGCAACTCAGAAAAAAGGTCAAGGCTGCCTAGCAACTAACTCTGGTATGTATCAAACTGTGCTTAGTTATTAGGCAAGGGACATAATTTATGGTGTATTTGAGGTGTACACCATAAATACATGGTGTATTTGAGCATTAATGTATCATAACTAGTGAAAGGAATCTAGTCTATTTCCTAAAATGATTGTAACCATGAGAATAAAACATATAAAGTCATTTAAACTATGCCCCAAGAAAGAAAATAAATTTTTCTAAAATATTTATTTCAGTTATAAAAGGTTTTGTGCAATACTGTACTTACTATGGCTACTAAAAAATGACCCCCAAATTTAGTGATATAAAACAACCATTTATCATGTTCATGAATTCGATGCATCAGGAACTTGGACAGGGCACAGAAGGGATGGTGTGAGTCTATTCCATGGAGTCTGAGGTCTGGAATCACTGAAGGGGCATTCACTCACACATCTGGCATTGGCACTGGCTGCAGGCTCTTCATGGGGGCCCCACCGCATGGTATCTGCTGGGTTCCTCCCAGCATTGTGCCTAGGAACTTAGGGCTAGAGTCCCAAAGGAGGGAGACAAGCAGAAGTCAGATCCTTTTGTGACCCAGCCCTGGAGGTCAGGCAGCATCACCTCCATCAGGTTTCACTGCCTGGTGCCACCAGAAGCCCTCATGAAGATTCACGGCAGGAGTTGGGGGGCATAACCCCCCCACTCCATGGAGGTGTGTCCAGCACACTGTGAGAAGGACATGTGGGGTGGGATTTGTTAGAGCCATCTTCGGGAAAGCTGCCCACATGAAAATCAAAGTGCTTCAGTGTGCGTGACTCTCTGGGAAAAAGAAACACATAGGGAAGGCAGCCAGGGAAGGTCAGTAACAACTCAAACCAAGTCAACTTGATCCATATCCAGTCCCCTCTGTCCCAGAAACAGAAACATTCAGATCTAAACAACATGGACATTCAAACATTAATGAAGACCCATTTAAAACCTACCATGAGCATCAGAGAACCTAGCACTCTTCCCCGCCCATATGAAAGGAAAGTCCCACTGAAGTTTAGGAGCCTGACCCAAGTTAGTGGTGCAACATCAGAAGCAAGTGGTTCTGGCGAAAGTCCTGTGGGAAACAGTCTGCCACTGTCCCAACCACAGACTAGAGCCATGACCTGCTCAACTCTGCCCACTCATCTCAGTGCTGCTGCTGAATTCACCTAGCATAACCAGCTCCTTGTAGAGGGCTATTGCTCTCTGGTGAAGCTTAATGCTTTTAGAAGGCTGAAACAGAGATTCAGATAAGAAAATGAAATACACATGGATGAATACCCATTTAAAATGCACAATCACCAGAAAAATTGGTTTATTTTATAAAGTATAAAACACCAAAGGGTAGAGATTATGTCAGCTGCAAGAGCTTGTTAATTTATCAGCCCCCAATTTTTTTTCTCTAAATTCTTCATCCTTTAACAATTACCATTTAAACACATACAACTGTACCATAACCAAGAAGTTTATTCCATGCAAAGATGGTTCAATTTATTATGAAATAGAAAGTAAAAAAAAAATCAGGGGATTAACTTCTGATTATCTCCTGATCTTTAACAAAATGTACTACCTTTTTCTCAGGGTTTTTTAAAAGCATTCAAAGCATGAACTGATGTACACTTTTTAACATGACAAAACGATATGAATCTCCATTCCAAAGCCAGCATCTTACATAATATGGAAGCACTAGAGGCTGCCCCACTCAGGTCAGGAACAAGGCAAAGATACCCACTTTCTCCATCATTATTAACACTGAATCCAAGCCATAAGCCAAACAGATGAGAAAAGAATTAGAGACGTAAGAACAATCAAACTATCGATATTTGCAGGTGTTATAATAACACAGCTGGAAAATCAAAGAGAATCAATAATACAAGCTGACACAATAAATAAAAGAATTTACTTTAAAAAGTAGAATGTAAAATTAACATAAAATAGCCATCATGATGATTTGAGAGAATACCATTGAAACATGTATATTACCATACGTGAAATAGATCACCAGTCCAAGTTCGATGCAAGGCACTCAAAGCCGGTGCACTGGGACAACCCAGATGGATGAGATGGGGAGGGAGGTGGTAGGGGGGTTCGGGATGGGGGACACATGTACACCCGTGGCTGATTCAGGTCAATGTATGGCAAAAGCCACCACAATATTGTAAAGTAACTAGCTGCCAATTAAAATGTATTAATTTAAAAAATAGCCATCATGAAAGTTTGACACCACACTCTGGGAATATGGACAAACAGGCATTGTCTTACATTGCTGGTGGGAATGTAAAATGGCACACCACCTATAGAAAGAAATTTGACAATATATAACAAAATCACATGGGCTTTCCAGGTGACTCAGTGGTAAAGAATCCTCCTGCCAATGCAGGAGACTCAGGAGATGTGAGTTCAATCCCTAGGTTGGAAAGATCCTCTGGAGGAGGAAATGGCAACCCACTCCAGCATTCTTGCTGGGATAATCCCATGGACAGAGAAGCCTCATGGGCTACAGACCATGGGGTCACAAAGTGTCGGACACAACTGAGCGACTGAGAAAATAGGCATAACAAAGCCACATGCTTATAAACCCTGTAACTCAGAAATCCCATTTCTAGGCACCTATCCCCTAAAATATTGACTGAACAGGTTTTTAAGCACTCAAAATAAGAATTGGTGGATAATTTTTTAACATGATAAAAATATATCAACCAAGACCAGACACTGTGACAGGTGTACAAGGCTACTATGCACACCAGCACTATTTGTAATAGCAAAAGACTGGAAAACACTCCAAGTGTCTATCAACATGAGACTGATTAAAGTATGATCACATTCATAGAATGAAACACTACACAGTTCTAAATGAGTAATGAAGATGGTCACTCCAGATGGAATGACTTGCAAAACAGAGTTTTCGTTGAAAAATTCAAAGTGGAAAAACGTATATATAGCATGCTACCATTCATCTGATGAAGGAAGAAAGGAACTTGGACAAATATGCACATACATATGTGAGTGTGTTTGCTACATATACATGTAAATTTTTAAATGGAAGGATAAACCCCAAACTTCCAAAACATTATTACCTATAGAAGAAAAGGGAAATAGAGAAATGATACAAAGGTAGAAGCTAGACTTCTCTGAATATATTTTACTTCATAGATTTGACTTTGGAATGGGTAAATAGTTTACTTAATTATAAAACATGTGCCATAGCAATGAATTCTCTTTGGACCCAGGGTTTTTAAGGCTACAAACAAACCAGAATGGAAAGAGGAATCAACAGAACCCACAAGAGAGTTCTGTGGGTAAACGGGTTTCCACATTAACAAGTCAAGGTGCTGAGCAAAGCCTGAGAAAGAGAATACGTGTTAACGGAGAGAGAGTAACACGCGACTTACCTCAACCTTGCTCTCAGGTTCATGATCAGCGGCTGAGAAATACACAACCTCTTGCACTTCATCCCTGGGCCGAGCTGAATTTTTCCCAAATACCACCAGACCGTCCTTTGCACGTGGCGGGAAGGCCACAAAGCAGTAACTTGGAGGAGCTACAGCCATCCTAAAAAGAGAGAGATGCCAGAGAGAGAATGGATGCAGGCCTAACGTGGAAAATTCCACCAGTGAGCTCTTCAGACATATTTCACCAGCTAACCAAGTTTCACTGTTGAACTGTGTGCAATGAGCTCATTTGGAGATCCCAGCTGGCAAATGAAGCAGGAGTGTCTGGAGGAGAATTACGGAGCCACTGAGACCAGATCCTGTTAGTACTCTGTGGGATTAAACGAGCTCAGATTTGCAACAGAACGCAGTGACAGCCAAAAGCGCAATGACGTAGGAGAAACGAAAGGAGGTTATTGTTCCAGGCAGAAAATACACACACACACTGCAATCTGTCACAGCAATAGAAAAATAGATAACTGTACCTTAAAACTGCACTACAGAAGTGCCTCTTGATCTAGAGGGCCATGGCCACCCTGTGATAGATTTTGGAGTGCTGATGGGGAAATGGGTCTGGAAATAAACTGAAAGATACCTCTCTCTTTTTATCTATTTTTACTCTACCTCAATGACATCACACACAATCATCTAGGCTTTCTTCTCACCTCTCCAGCTGCTCCTGGGTTGGCTAGCTCTCTTCCACCTGGCTATTAAGTATCTTCACAGCTTGGTCCTTCCTTCCTCATCTAATGCTCTTTCTGTGAAAACTCATCCATGCCCAGAGCTCCCCATGTCATTTACAAGCCAATGACCTACACATATAATTCCAGCTCAGTTCTCTCCTTGAGCTCTTGACCCACACACCCAGCCTAATTGATATCCAAAGCTGATTTCATCATCTTCCCCAAACTGGGTCCCTTCCTAAGGTTCCCTGTCTCAGTGGACAGCTCCATCAACCATCTCATCGGAGCATCAGAATCTATCCTTACCATGTGTTTCTCCATTACCTAACATATCACCACGTTCTGTAAATTCAATCTCCTAAATCTCTACAGAAACTATCCACTTCTTCCCACTTGTACTACTCCTACCCTGCACCAAGCCACCATCATCTCTAAGCCTGGATCATTGTAACTGCTCCTAAGGGGTGACGCTATATCAGCTATTAGTCTCTCTCCAAAACATTCCTCACATTGCACCCAAAGTGACCTTTTTAAAAGAAAGACTTGGGGACTCCCCTGGTGGCCCAGCGGTTGGGACTCCACACTTCCACCACAGGGGGCACAGGTTCAGTCCTTGATCTGGAAACTAAGATACCAACATGCCATGTGTCCAAAAAAATTTTTTTAATAAAATAAAAGGAAGGTTTGATCATGTCATTCCTGCTTAAAATCTTCCATATTGTTCCCACGGCTCTTAGAATAAAGACCAAAAGCTGATCAAGCCCATGTCGTTTCCCCGCCTCATCTCATACCATTCACCCCTCCAGTCTCTTAACTCCAAGACAGAGGCCTTTTTCTAGTTTCTCAATACTCCAGAGCCTTTGCTCAAGCTGTACCCTCTTTCCTCAGCATTCCTTTCCCTGATCCCTACATCAGTCAATTGTACTTTACAATCACAATCTAAAACAGCCCTGTAATTATTTCATTACCAACAATCAGTAATTAGTCTTTCTTCCCCCCACCAAAGTTTAAAAATATGAAGGCATGGACCATGTCTCTTTTGCACATCTCTGTAAACCCAGCACTACACAGCGCCTTCTGCAGGGTTACTTTTGTTGTCTAGTTGCTAAGTTGTGTATGACACTTTTGTGACCCTAGGGACTGTAGCCCACCAGGTTCCTCTATCCATGGGATTTCCCAGGTAAGAATACCAGAATGGGTAGCCATTCCCTTCTGCAGGGGATCTTCCAGACCCAGGGACTGAATCCTCATCTCCTGCATTGGCAGGTGTCTTCTTTACCACTAAGTCACCAGGGAAGCCCCCACCCCCACCCCCGCCACTTGCTCAGTCCTTCCTTAATGCTCCACCAAACTGCGGCTGACTCTCAACAGCTCTTTCTCACCACCATGCTTCTGCACCCACTGAAGTGCCCCTCTGTTAAGTCTCTGCACATGTCCCTCAGGATCTGATTTAAAAACTCCCTCTCTTTCAAAAAGCCTTCTATGAAGAACTCTGTCATTTTCTCAGCACCCATAAACACTGATGCATCTAGTCTGTCTGAGGATAACGTGCCTCCGTTCTTTATAAATGTACCGCTTCAGATGTTTCAAATAAAGCTCCCTGAGGGCAGAACCTATGCCACCCAATTACAGTAGCTCATTCCCCAACTCTCTGAATTATAGACACTCAACAAACATTATTATTGAGCCAACTATCATATTTGTGCCACGAATTACCCAACTTAGACGTGTTTTATTTTATGACCCTAAGATAAAATGTGAAATAAAGCAATATTTTCAGAAAAGCAACCAGGATTCAAACCTTAGCCCTGCCAACGCCACCTATTAGCTGTGTGACCTTGAACAAGTTACTTTACCTCTCTGAGCCTGAGTTTTCTTTCCATAAATGTTTTGCTCCAGCCCACAGATTTATCATGAATATCAAATGAAATGATGCTCAAGAAAATATTTTGAAAACTATGGAGGCTACCTGGGTTCTGACTGTTCAAATACAGCAGCATTTCAAAAATTTCCATTGCACAAGTCAATTAAAATCAACTCTCCTCACTCACTAGAGCAGCTATCAAGTCACAGAGTCAGCAACATTCTATATTTAGAAACATCTTTGTGAGGGACGATGTTGCTACATCTATAACCAAACTACTTCACATTAGTCTGCACATCCACACCCCAGACTGTCAAGAGTTCTTCCCAGCGGTGCTTATGTCGGATCCCTCTCCAGGACACAGAGAAGTATGGGAGTCCATAAGTCTGAAAATCATTTCCTGCTGCATGCGTGCACGGTTGTATCCAACTCTTTGCAATCTGGACTGTAGCCCGCCCAGCTCCTCTGTCCATAGAATTTTCCAGGCAAGAATACAGGAGTGGGCTGCCATTTCCTACTACAGGGGATCATCCTGACGCAGTGATCAAACCAACATCTCCTGCATCTCCTTCTTTGGCAGGCAGATTCTTTACCACAGAGCCACCAGGGAAGCCCCGAAATTCCTTCTCGTTCAGGAAAATATCCACCAGTCCTTTAAAGGGAAAAAAAAGGTGAGAAGATAAAAAGTCTTCAGTTCTTTCTCCTCTTAACCTTTCCCATTTTCACAAAACTACATTATCTTCAAATTTGAAGGGGAGAGACAGATAAACCAAGACTCCGTGTGTGTGAGAAAGACCTACAATAATTGTAATAAGATGCCTTTATAGAGGGCGCCTAAAATTAGGAGGTAAGAAGAACTGCAGGCTAAGCCAAATAAAGTGAAACAGACACAGAGAAGATAACATGCAGAAAGGACACATTTCCTTGTGTTTCTATGGTTCACATAGGCAATGGGAATTCCCCTCCTTCCCGACTGTTGGGCCATGTCAAAAGTACTGGCATCGCAACTATGAACAGAACCTTATTTTACTTGATTCTTAAAAATGGTAAAAATCCACTGGCCTTGAATTTACAAGATGTATCTGCAGAAAACAAGCAACACACATGGCTTTTCTGACGAACACTTATTCTTCAGCCTGGACATCTGCTTGGTCAACAAGTCATCTGAAACACCCGACCATGACCAATATACAGGCAACAGAAGCACAGGGAAGTTGGCTTTTCTGCTGAATTTTGGGAATGATTGGGAATGCCAGAGGGGAGCAGAATTTTTATGTCTACTTTTTTTTTAATGCTAGATGAATCAGCAAACTGTGTATTACAGCCTACAGCAAACTAGCCAAGGAAAATTGTCCATTTGCTTTTCCTAGATCACCATTCCACACAACGACTAGCCTCGGAGATAACTTAGCTAGATCCTTGTCTATTCTCTAGATCAGTGTTGTCCAAAAGAATTTTCTGCAGTGACAAAAATGTTTTATCTCTACTGTCTAATATGGTGGCCACCAGCTTCAAGTGGCTATTGGAATGTAGTTACTATAATTAAGGAATTAAACTTAAAATTTTATGACAAACTTTAGTTAAATTTAAATAGCCATACATGGGAGGTAGAAATTCTATTGGACAGAGCAGCATTACAACTGCCTAATAAACCCAGAAATGAAGATTTTCACATTGAGGTTTCCAGAAGTGCTTATTTGTGAAATGGTTCACTTGTTCTAGGGCTTCCCAGGTGGTCCTGGTGGTTAAGAAACCTCCTGCCAGTGCAGGAGACAGAAGGGACGTAGTTTCAACATCTTTGTGGGAAGATCCCCTGGAGGAGGAAAGGGCTACGCACTCCAGTATTCTTGCCTGGAGAGTTCCATGGACAGAGGAGCCTGGTGGAATACAACTGAAGCGACTTAGCACAACGACACTTATTTTAATGATGAAACGGGCTATCACCCAGTTATACTGAATTAGCAAAGAAGAGGCATGATACTTTCAAAAAACAGAGGAAAATAAACATTAGGAAGAGGCTACTGAACTCACCATGTGAACTGAGTTTAAGCAAGCTCCTTCCTCCAGAGGCTAAAGGTGATCACAGCCCTGGAGGACAATTCCGTTTTCCTTGATGTGAATCTCACATTCCTAACTCTGAATATACCAGGAAAGTGGCCCTCACTGCTACCTGGAACCCTCTGTGTACTTGGCTGGTCAGCTCCTCTCTTTACCTCCTAAATGAACTTTTGATACCTTCACTTCTCTTTAAACTTCCAATTACTTCCTCTAAACAGATTTCACTTCCTTGTCCACAAAAGACAGATGGCTGGGGGAGGGAGACTGTTCCAGAAGGAGGATATGCAGGTTTCAAGGCCCTGAGGCTAGAGAAGGGGAAGGAGTCAATACATTGAAAAGCCAGTGTGGCTGAGGCCAGAGAGAATGGGAAAGAGGCTGAGAGGCAGGTAGACAGGCTGGTTCCTATTGGGTCTTGAAGGAGGTGGCAGGGATTTTAGGGTCTATCCCATAATAAACACTAAAGCCACTGAAGGGTTCTAAGCCAGGTTTTAGGAAGGAAATGGAACCAGTGCACACACAACTTTTCAAAGTTGCTACATTAGGGAGGAGACAGTGCAGTAGATGAAAGGTAATTCCATTCCTAAATGTCTACTCTAAGGAAGGGCTTCCCAGGTGGCTCAGACTGTAAAGAATCTGCCTGCAGTGTGGGAGACCCAGGTTCGGTCCCTGGATTGGGAAAATCCCTGGAGAAGGAACTGGCAACCCACTCCAATATTCTTGCTTGGAGAATTCCATGGATAGAGGAGCCTGGAAGGCTACAACCCATGGGGTCACAAGGAGTTGGGCATGACTGAGCAACTAACACACATACACACACTCCAAGGAAATGATCAGGAATATGGATAAGATTTATGCACAAAAGAGTGCATTACAATAGTATTTATACAGGTGAAAAACTTGCCCAAACTTAACTGTCCAGCATCAGAGAAGTGGCTAAAATTTTATGCTACGTCTATATGGTGGAGTGGAACACCATAAAACCATTAAAATGTTTGTGAAGCGTTTTTAATTGAATGGAGAAATGGTGTGGGGAAGTGGAGGGAGGATCCAAAATAGATTATCTCAACTATGTGAAAATGTGCATAGAAAAAGACTACAGGTAGTAGCCTGACCACTAAATTCTTTGTTTTTCTATATTTTTCTTTTGTTTCTTTACAGTCTGAGCCACCTGGGAAGCCCTTCCTTAGAGTAGACATTTAAGAATGGAATTACCTTTCATCTACTGCACTGTCTCCTCCCTAATGTAGCAACTTTGAAAAGTTGTGTGTGCACTGGTTCCATTTCCTTCCTAAAACCTGGCTTAGAACCCTTCAGTGGCTTTAGTGTTTATTATGGGATAGACCCTAAAATCCCTGCCACCTCCTTCAAGACCCAATAGGAACCAGCCTGTCTACCTGCCTCTCAGCCTCTTTCCCATTCTCTCTGGCCTCAGCCACACTGGCTTTTCAATGTATTGACTTGTATTCCTACAAGTACTTATATTTATTTAATCACACAAAAAAGATTTTAAAAAATTAAACCTGTGAGTATTGCCAATTTAGGAATTTAATTTCAAATAAAAAATCTGGCTCTATTTCTGCATCCCAACATTTAAAATTTTAAAACTGGGAACTTCCCCAGCAGTTTAGTGGTTAAGACACTGTGCTTCCAATGCAGGGGGCCCAGGTACCAACCCTGGTAGGGGAACTAAGATCCCTTAAACTGTGTAGCAAGGCCAAAAACAAGAAATTTCAAAACTGGCAAATTCTTATTTGAGTTATAGTTAGGACAAATGATTTATTCAGTATTATAGTTATCCTCTGGTATTTTGTTTTCTTTTTCTTTTTTTTTTTCCTTTACAGTCTGCTCAATTCAGAATTACTCAAGGAGTACACAAATTTGCATTACTATTTTTTATACAAATAGCAGGCAGGCCTCCTACAGTCGCCTCCTTAAACAGGAAAAGAAAAACTGGCCAATCAGAAAGTCAACTTTCTGCTGACCCTGAGATGGAATTCTTTCGAAACTGATTCAAGGGATCTCAATTTTGCTCCCGTTATCTGTCATAATAATGGCTAACATACCAGATATTCCACTGAAAAAAAAATTGAGATGTTAACTCATCTATATACTGTATAAAACATGCATTTTGAAGTCTCTGTTTACAGTATTTTTATAAACTGCTAAATCATTCATGTATAACACAAAAGACTGACTTTACAATTTTTCTCCTTTTCCCTCTATAATCTTATCCAGCATTATGAGATATCATAATCTCCTCTGAAGAAAAATAAAATTTAATTAACTCCCAATCACATATGCTAATACAGAAATCTATTGCATAGTTTTTTTTCATCATTCATAATCAGCTTTAGAAAACAGGAAAACTATTCAAGAATGGGTTTTCTATTATAATTACACTCTACTTAAACCAGCAGCAGAATCAATGAACAAAGCTTACTCAAGAAATAAAGCCATGACTGATGACTTTTTTTCTTAACTTGCTTGCTTTGAGGCACAATTCTGAAGCAATCTCGGAGTCATGAGGATCCAGAAGTAGGGATGGGGGTACAGGATTATACTACAGCCCTAAAACTGAACCCAGGAATGTCTGAAGCACTGTTTCCTGAACTGTATGTTGTAGTCCTTTCGTGGGTTATGGAATCAACCTACTGGACAAGATCAACATTTTTTAGAAAAGAATATATGCATCTCATATAGGAAGGGTAAGCATTGGCACATGAAACTTTAAGTTCAAATATACACACAGAATTGTGTGTATGCACTGGGCTACGATACATTTCTTTTGCTACAGGTTTCAAGCAAAAATCTTCAAAAGCAACAGGCTTAGAGGGCAGGTCTATTGAATAGGCTTCTTTGTGGTAAATACCAATTGGGATTCCTGCCAGGAAAACTAACAGCTCCAATTAATGAAACACTCTAATTTAACTCTTGTAGACAATTAAACTGACAGGCATTTCCTAGGAAGTATTTGTTAAGAATATTTCAAAGTGCATTTATCTGTACTTTATTCCAAGTAGAATAAGCCAGTCACAAAAATGCAAATACTGTATTTCACTTATATGAGTTACCTAGAGCAGTGAAATTCACAGAGGCAGAATTAGAATGGTGGTTATCAGGGGCTGGACCAGGGAGGGACAGGAGAGGGAGGAGGATGGACAGTTGTTTAATGGGTACAGAGTGTCAGTTTTGCAGGGTGAAAAATTTCTGGGGATTGGTTGCACAACAACATGAATATTCTTAACACAACTTAACTGTACACTTAAAATGGTTAAGATAGTAAATCTTATGTGTATTTTAAACATAAAAATCAAATATCCACAGGTGGCTCAAGGCTACCGCAGTGGCCTGGGCAGCTTTAGATAGGGTGCTATCAGTTGTGGTAAAGTATTTCTAAGAGCAATTTTTAACCATCAAAATCTTTTCAGGAGTCATGACTTCCTCTTGGGAATTATAATTGCAGAGTCCCTGAGCTCACAGCATCAGAGCTGCGTCGCCCAACATCCCCCCTCTGGCTGGTGACAGGAGGCTGGGTACAGGCTTAGGGGGATGGAGTGCTGCACCCCTGTAACTAGGAGACCGCTGACAGAATGTCTAGACAAGGAAGGAGGTAGCTGCATGGGAAAGAAGGTCTTTGTCCTCAAGTTCAGTGAGTAGTTATTGAAGAGGATGAATGCTCCAAGCCAAGAAGGGGTTTTCTTCGTCTGAATGCCAAACTGCCCTGCCCTTTCATCTCAGAAAGGCTACAGTGGCCCTCATCGGTCACCATACCCAGTGATAAGAAAGCCTTGAATTGCCTGAGAGGAAGAGAATGACTGTCTGTATAAGCTATAGGTTTATTAGCTGTCTTGCAAATAACCGTGACAAAGGATCTTTTCTTGCATAAGGAAATGAAACCCAAATGTCCTTACTTTCCAAGCTCCCAGCTTTACTGAGCAGATTGGGTAAGTTTAAAGCCCATGTACATTAATTACCTTCTTTCAGAAAAGCAAAGAAGAATGTATTCTATATTTATTGATAAATTCATTTCTTAAATCATTGACATTCCTGCTGAATTGAAAACAGGACAAATGACACTCACTTATAAATTTCCTTTCCTATCCTTTCTCTGCTATTGAGACAGTAAAGGATAAATAGGGTGTTTGGAAAAGGAATTATCTAACTGAATTGAGATGAAAACGCCAGTTGATGGAAGATACGTACATCAGACTCATCAAGTTCTGCCTGATAAATAAGAAAGATGCTAGTAAGTGTCTTACTGAAAGCTCAAGACAGCACAGGACAAAGCTTTAGGACTCCACAGCCAGTGATTTCCAGCTTCTAATATTCAATGTCTTTAATGAGGAATTACCTAATGGAAGAAAGACCACATAGGGTATTGAGTGAGTAGGCAGGTTTTGGAAGCAATCTGAGTTCAAATCTCAACCCCGTGTCACTGTTCTGTAACAGGGATAACAACAGGGTCATGGTGAGGTTCAAATGAGCTGAAACATAAAGTGCTCAGAACGCCATCTGGGACACAGTAAGGACACATCACCGTGAGGGTGAGAAAAGGTACATGATGAAGGCTGTTCCTTTGTCAAGGTCTGATCTGAACAAACCAGACTTTAGAAACCTGGCTTTTTCCTTACGGTGTCTAAGTGCTCTTTCACCGTTTAAAGATGTGCTCCACTGTCACTTAAAGCCTTTTAAGAGCTGGTCACTATGCCCTTTCCCTAAGCCCAAGGGCAACACCTACCTCTGACAGCTGATTCCTGTAGAGTTCAGTGCCACTCACTCACTGTCATATTTCTGAGCAGCATGGGATGGTTTAAGGGTGGCAGGTTGTGCATTCATTTGGTTTGGTCCAGAGCACTGGCCTAAACTGCTGGCTTCCTTGGTGGCTCAGACAGTAAAGAATCTGCTTGCAATGCAGGAGATCCAGGTTTGATCCCTGGGTTGGGAAGATCCCCTGGAGAAGGAAATGGCAACACACTCCAGTATTCTTACCTGGAGAATTTCATGGACAGAGGAGCCTGGTAGGCTACAGTCCATGGGGTCGCAAAGAGTTGGACACGACTGAGCTACTAACACTTTCACTTGAGCTTTCTTTTTTCCTTTTCCTCCCTGCTACTAGTCACTGGTCATGAGTTTACCACTTTTGCAACAATCCCTACTATGTTCCTTCATCTTCTCACTGAAAGTTTGCACCTGTCTCATCAGATACACTCACATTCCAATGTGTAACTAAAATGTGCTTAGAGGATCAGACTAGAGTGATGGAGTCTCTAGATTGAAGCATCAGTTTACAGAGAATACAAATGACAACCATGGGCATGAAATCAGCAAAATCCAGACTATGAGAAACTCTATAGGACAAATCTGATTTCTTCAACAAAAACTGCAAGAAAAAAAAAGATGAAGAGACAAAGTTATTTAAGATATGTACCAACCAACTGCAATGAGCGGGACTTATTTAGATCCTGACTTAAACAATCTGTACAAAAATTTTATGACAGTTAGGGGACATTCCCCAGTGGTACTGTGGTTGAGACTGTATTTTAATGCCAAGGGCCCCGGGTTCAAACCCCAGTCAGGGAACTAGGATCCTACAAGAGGTGCAGCAAGGCAAAAAAAAACCAAAAAACAAAAAACCTATACTGTTCTCTTTACTTAAAAAGTAATGCACATGATAAGATGTTTAAAATTCTTTTAAGGTTAGAAATAGCACTGTATGTGTGTGCTCAGTTGTGTCCAATTCTTTGAAACCGCATGGACTATAGCCCACCAGTCTCCTCTGTCCATGCACTGGACTGATCAACTTGTAAGTTATTCAGGGGCTCAGATATCTCTTTGAGTAAGGATAACTGGGGGCAGGGAGGATGGGGAGGGATTTTGGTTTGCCTCGGTATATTAGTGCACTGGGGAAAGAGGAGAGTCCCTGTTTCCCTCTATCTTGCTCTATCTATCTCTTTAGACTATGAGCCCTATGAGGGCAAGGACACTTAGATAATTCCTTATTTCCCCAGGAACCTAGCACACAGACTGGCACATGATAAGACCTTGACAAATGTTTGTTGAACAAAATGAAGGTTGAAAGGGTATCTATCTAAATTTCATCTCCAATGAGAGAAAAAGAGCAAGAAAATCTGATTCTGACATGGTACTCCCAAGCTGTGGTTCAATCAGTGGGATTCATATTGGACCACACGTGGAAATGGTCTGAGGAGCAGGTTCCTGACACCTTCTCCTTGGAGATCCTGATTCAGTGGGTCTGAGCTGAATTCAGAGAGTATATTTTTAACAAATGCCCAGATGATTCTGATGCATCAGTTCAGACTGGTGTGGAATATCTATTCTTATAGGTTATTAAACTTCTTTGCTTCTCAAAAGTATGATTCATTTTTTCTGTCTGGCTTTGTTTTCTCGTTTTTTTTTGGGGGGAGGGGGGAGTGTAGAAACATTCAATATATACAAACAAGAAAAGAGTACTATAAGCCCCTAAGGTGTTAACCAGCTTCAAGGGCCAACAACTATCTGCCATTTTGCTTCTCAGTTTCATTTTTAAGGAAACCATTTAGTTTTAATTGAATATTACTGAAATCAGCAACTGCATCAGCAGCAATACTCTTTGCCTTAAAGACCAAGGTGAGTGAAACACATCCCTGGTTAACTTGAGAGAAGTATGACAAAGATGTAGGAGGTTGTGTTTTCTCAGTCCTTGACTTAAAAACTGGAAAATCAGGCTAATCACTCTACATGATAATCAGGAAGATTTGTTAGTTGTTATTTAAATGTTTTGGATTTTGCACTACTTTAAAGAAATAAAATCATTGAAATTTTTAAAAATGTCTTTTAAAAAAAACGCATTCTTCATTTCAACATAGATGCAAAGTAAATTCTTTAGTAAGGATCATGACTTCTCTGCACTGGATAGAAAGAATTTAAGCCAGAAAAAAAAGCTAGATATTATTTCAGGTGGCTGAATATTTCTAAATCAGTAGGACCTGCTAAGAAATATTCTTTGGATGCTTTTTCCTTCGTGAGTGAAATGATCACAGACTGATTTGCTATTCCATTCCAAAATTACTTCAATCTAGGTGATTAGCAAGAGGAAATGAAAAGAGTGTGTATTTCAAATTTGCAAAATCAAAATTCCAGGTAATTAACAATGACTCAACTTCACCATAACCTCTGATAATTTAATGGATTACTGCTGGTGCATCACCTCCCAAATACAGCCACTTAGATGATCATAAGAATAAAAAAACAAAACAAACACAATAAATAACTTACTATCTTGACATATCATAAAATACTGGCAAATATATAAATACACAAGAACAAGCTGGTGAAACAAAAAGAAGTCACACAAATTACATGCGGTATCACTCAAATTATGTATACTATATAGGTAGTTGATGTGAAAAGACTGTAATGAAATGCAACAAAACTTTTAAGTGTAATAATATTCCTGGGCTGTAAAATCAGACAATTTCTTAACCTATATTCAGGCACTTTCAAATTTCCAACATGAAAATCTGAATTGTAATGAAAATACTTTAAAAAAAGAAAAGGAACAGCTAAAGTAGAAATAACTTATTTTCCCAATACACTGCAGTTAATAAATATGGCCTTTCATAAGGCAGAGACCCAGGGATTAAGGACAACACCACAGCTCAGTTATGGCAAATGGATTCATTTTATCTTTTGGCCACATCTGATTTTGCCCCATTTTCAAGATATGCTGACAATGAGAAATATGAATAAAGCAAAATGTGCAACTTAATGAATGATTCAGGTGACAGCTGTTAAGGAAACAGAGTTTTCTACAGTCAAATCACTATTCTTCAAATCACTCCAGAATGTCTCTATAATGCAAAATATTCTGTTTCCCAACTTTTAAACATCAAAAAAATTTCATAGACACCCCACATAACAGTGATTGTAGTTGGTCGGGAAATATATGCTATGAATTTAATAACATTTTAAATGCATCTGTATGACTTCCCAGATAGCTCACTCAGTAAGGAATCTGCCTGCAGTTCAAGAGACCAGGGTTCAAGCCCTGGGTTGGGAAGATCCCCTGGAGAGGGAAATGTCAAACCACTCCAGTATTGCTGCCTGGAAAATCCCATGGACAGAGGAGCCTAGCAGGCTACAATCCACGGGATCACAAGAGTCAGACACAACTTAGCGACTAAACCACTTCTATGTACTCACACTGGTAATAAAATCCTTATACATCTAAAAATAAATGCTAAAGATACAATATGTATGACTCATTACTTATTCTGTGTCCATTCAGTGTTGGGACACACTTGAATTCAAGGCCTACCTTCAAAAACTCTACCATACCCAGTGATCTGTTCATCATTCAGGTGCATTTAAAATAAGGAACCACTTTATAGAAAACTCAGGCTGCATGAGCATCACTTTTGAAAGAGCTCTTAGGAATTTTAGAGGGGAAGAGAAAGAATTAGTTGAATGGCATCCATTTCTCATAAATAAAACAACTGATTTTTTAAATGCGGAAAAGAGTAGATAAGTAGCACAAGCAGTATTTGTTTTTCATTCAAGTTAGAAAAATACAGTCTGATCAAGTTTGGACTTGATAAGGAAGATATTTTCCAATATATGGCAGGTTGAAAGACAGTTTTCTATCTTTTATAATGATACAAAGAAAATAAATGACTTGCATCACATGAATAGTATACATTAGACCTGTACAGTCGGAATAATCTCTCTAAGAGAATATATTATGTTTTTTTATTAATAAGACGGAATCAGATAGACCCAGATTCCAAGTGCAGCTCGTCCAATCACTAAGTTCTTCATCTATAAAACATGGCCATGATGTCTACCACATACTGTTATGGGGATTAAATGAGATGTTAAATGCAGAGTATCTGGAATAGAGGAACATTCAAGGAAGGTTTGGTCTTAAAGATGAGGGTTCTGGGAATGTAATGATTATGGAGATAAATGAAAAACACTGTTTTTGAAATATACAGGTATATGTTTAGCTTCCAAAAGCATTCCCTGTGGGAAAAACTGGGAGCTACTGAACAAGTCACATCTAAGTTTCTTCTATTTCCTTCTATTCTCATTTCTGACATTGCTGCCATTGTGACCACTAATTTGGCAAGGTTGCTACAAATGATGATCTTCCTATTCCCACCATCTGTTTTCCTCACCCATATAAACAGCCTATTGTCTATTCTGATCTTTTCCCATTAGTATGATTTGATATGTACCTGTTAGCACTGTAAACTGGGATTTAAATAATCTTCCCATTCACTCTTAAAACAGTGGTATACACTCTGTCCCTGTAAAACATATCAGGTATACATTCATCTCCTACAGAAGAAATTTAAATCTTGCTAGTATGAAACCACAGGGTTACTTTATGTCTAGCAAAATGGATTTGAAAACTACTTTGTAGCGACTTCTCTGTCAATCCAGTGGGTAAGATTCCAAGCTCCCAATGCAGAGGCCATGGGTTTGATCCTGGTCTGGGAACTAAGACCCAATTAAGATCCCTCATGCCACTTGGCAGGGCCAAAAAAAAAAAAATGGGCACTTTGTATAAGTGCCCATTAATACTAGAGCCACTTGCTATGTTAAAAACCATCAGGAAATTTATCCCATTTTATTACCAAAAAGGAACCTACATACATATATATGAACATATTAGTGTGTGTATGTAAATACATATACATGTGAATGTAAATACCCATTTATGCAAAAATAAATATATACTATAGATAGAACGAAGGGAGAGAGGAAAGGAGGGAAGTAGGAAGAAAAAAGAACGACCTGGAAGGATTAATATTAATCCTGAGCGTTGCAAGTGGGACTAAGCATGGGCTATAGAGACAGAAACTTCCAATTTTATCCACTTATGTCATTCTAAATATCTTTATAGCAAGCTCATATTGCTTTATTGGGCTTCCCAGGTGGTGCTAGTGATAAAGAACCTGACTACCAATGAAGGAGACATAAGAGACTCAGGTTTGATCCCTGGGTCAGGAAGATCCCCTGGAGTAGGGCATGGCAACCCACTCCAGTATTTCTGCCTGGAGAATCCACTGGACAGAGGAGCCTGGCAGGCTACAGTCCAGTGAGTTGCAAAGAGTCGGACACGACTAAAGTGACTAGGCATGCATACATGCATTGCTTTATTGGATTGTTAATTATTTTTAAAAATCTGATTACTTCAGGGCTCAAGAAAGGACATTTTAAGACATCTCATTTAATTATTTTAGGTCACTAAGCACGTATGCTAAGTGCAATTTTAAAATACACTAAGGTTTTACTTTGAGAGGAGAAAAGGATATTCAGGTGAGCCTTTGATCACTGTATGCTTTTTTTTTTCAAAGTTTAAACTTTTAATTTTCTATTAGGGTATAGCCAATTAACAACACTCTGATAGTTTCAGATAAACGGCAAAGGGAGTCAGTCATACATATACATGTATTCATTCTCCCCCAAACTCCCTCCCATCCAGGCTGACACATAACATTGAGTAGAGAGTTCCATGTGCTATACAATAGGTCCTTGTTGGTTATCTATTCTAAATATAGCAGTGATCACTGTATGATTTTAACTAGGATTTTTAAGAAGTGATATGAATTACTAATATGTACTTTGACCCCCTAAGCACGTACAAGCACTGTGTGCAACCTAAGAGGAAAATGGCGCTAAAAAGATTTTCTCAAGGTCTGTACCATCTAGAAGAAGAGGCGCTCATGTAAACCACCAAGAGGAGGAGGGCGGTAGCCCAACTTAAGACAGTGATCAGCAATGCTCATGGAACCCTTCAGGAACACTTAGCTCACTTTAGGGAGTAGATTAAGCACTGGGAAATTCAGGTTAAATACATAACCATTAAGAACAGAAGGAGAAGGGAACGTTAACATCTCAAGCTCTTTCACTCTGCTGCTGATAAGGCTCAAGCTGGGAGACCTCCCACTTCCTCCCCTTCCAGTCACCCACCTGTTTCAGTTCATCACCATTCCAGACTGGCCGGAGGCCCTAGGGATACTGGAAGTTTCTGGAGGGATAGGACAGGTGGGTGTGACTGACATGTACATCACGTGAGCCCTTCCCACTCATCCCATCTTCTCCCCTCCAGGGTCTGTTCAAACCTCTCTCACTATCCACATCCAACTCTATGAACAGCATCATACACTTCAACCAACCTTCACTTTCTGTTAATGACCTAGACCAATGCAGCCCCAAAGAAATACAGGGCAAGACATGGGAATCACATATGTAATTTTATGTTTTCCAAGAGCCTCATTTAAAAAGTAAAGAGAAATTGATGAAATTACTTTTAACAATGTATTTTGTTTAACTCCAATATATCCAAAATATTAATTCAAAATACAGGCATACCTCGTTTAATTGTACTTTGTTTTACTGCACTTCACAGACAATTGTGTTTTTTACAAACTGTAGATTTGTGGCAATCCTGTGTGCACCAAGATTATAGATGCTGTTTTCCCAACAGCATCTGCTCACTTTCTGTGTCACATTTTGGTAATTCTCACAATATTTCAAGGTTTTTTTTCATTATTGTTATATTTGTTATGGTTATCTGTGATCAGTGCTCTTTGATCTACTATAAAGATAACTCGCAGAAGGCTCAGATGATGTCAGCATTTTTTAGCAATCAAGTATTTTTAAACTATGCATATACATTTTTTATACATAATGCTATTGTACACTTACTAGACTACATGATAAACATAAGTTTTATATGCCCTAGGAAACCAAAAAATTCATATGACTTGCTTTATTTTGATACTTGCTTTATTACAGTGGTCTGGAACCCAACTTGCACTATCACCAAGGTATGCATGTATAATCAACATAAAATCATTAATAAGCTGTATTTGTTCCTGCCATTTGCAGCAATATGGATGAGCCTAGAGAGTATTATGCTTTGTGAAATAAGTTAGAGAAAGGCAGATATTGTATGTTTACACTTATATGAGAATTTAAATAATAAAACAAACAAATCTGGATAACAAAACAGAGATTCACAGATATAGAGAACAAGCTAAAGGTTAGCAGTGGGGAGAGGGAAGGAAGGAGGGACCAGATAGGGATACGGGGGTCAAGAGGTACAAACTACTATATATTAAAAATAAATATCAAGGATATATTGTATAACACAAGGAACATAACCAATATTTCATAATAACTTAAAATGGAGTCTAATCTACAAAAATATTGAATCACTATGTTGTATACCTAAAACTAATATAATACTATAAATCAACAATACTTTAATAAAAATAACTAATAGAATATTTTAAAATCTTCTTTTCCTATAAATGTTTGAAATCTGGTGTAAATTTTACATTTACAATACATCACAATTCAGACGAACACACAATTGTAATACATCACAATTCAAGTAATCAGTAGTCACATGTGGCCTGTGGCTAGTGGGTATTGAATTGAGCAGCACAAACCTAGACTCTCACTCCAGTGAAAATGGTCCCAAACCTTTACAATGACTGACTATTGCTGGATAAAGGGATCATGGGTGGTGTTTTAAAAATAACTTTGGCTTACCTGTATCTTTTATTGTCCTCCAACAAACACAGATTGCATGTGTTTATGTATTTTTGAAACTTGTGATTGTGTCTTTGACATATAGAGAGAATTTCAATGAATGAATCTTCACATTGATGCTCTAATGCAAGTTGTTGTTTTAATGGTACATGTGGCATCGGGCTTCCCAGGTGGTGCAGTGGTAAAGAATTTGCCTGCCAATGCAGGAGACTAGGGTTTGATCCCTAGGGGTCAGGAAGATCCCCTGGAGAAGGAAATGGCAACTCACTCCAGTATTCTTGCCTGGGAAACCCCATAGACAGAGTAGCCTGGTGGGCAACTATCCGTGAACTCACAAAGAAACACGACAGAGTGGCTGAGCAGGCACACATATGTGGCATTAACACTTGTCTTCACTTCAACCTGCCACTTCATACTTAGTTCCTATCTGTTTCGCCACTGTAAATTATTCTCCCAGTTGCATGCAGCCCACCCACCTTCTCCTTCTGCAGATCACTGGGTTGAAGGTACAGAAAGCCCAGAGGAAATATTTCCCATACTCTCAACACCTCTGCAAAAATACCATGCACAATTTCTAGTTCTGCTTTAGTAGAACTAGGGTCACTGGTATATGATTCCAAGAACTTAAATTCAAATTTGACAGCAAATTTGAAGCTGCTGTCTTCAGCGCTGCTTCAAACTTATTTTAAAATAGGTTTGTTATTTACTAATTATTTAAAGTTAGATATATTCAAAAGCTATTATATGCCCCACCGTGGCTTCTAAAAAAAAAAAAAAAAAACAAGCAACATAAGCAACTAATTTTTTAGTTGCACTTCTCACCTCAAAGATTCTGACATAAAATATAAAAACCATAAAATTATGGTTTGGTGCTTAAATACAGATACAGTCTAGTCTCTGGAAAATGGGAACATGAGGTGGACACAGCTTAAGAAGTTAAATGGACTTAAGTTAGGAAACTAAGGTGTGAGCGCTTACTTTAAATACCTATAGATTTTAAAATTTATGTTAAAGTTTGGTTTCTTGAAGTGTTTGCCATTGTAACAATGATACGTTTGCCCTTTTCTCCTAGGCTTTGGAAGGTGACATGTGGAATCCTAAAATGGGGAGTTCTGACACCTGGATTTCAGTTCTCACTGCCAGCTGCCAACCAGCTACATGACCTTGGGAGCAGTCCATTCACCCTGCTGGATTCAGCCTCACCGGCTGTGAAGAGAAGGTTGACAGCAAAGCCCTTTCTCAGGCTGCTTCCAGCTTGCCATTCCTGACCTTTGCACTAATCTCTCTCTATCCCATTATCCCTGAAACACTTGCCTCCTCATGCATCTCCTCCTTGCTAAAGGAGAAGATGGCTGGCAGCACAGCAGTGAAACGGGAAAGAAAGGCTGTTTTATTTTAAAATCTCAAATGAGTCACTTTTCAAGAATGCATCATTCTCTGGTGCCTGAGTGCTTGGTCATGATGTCAAATCAACACTTCCAATAAGACTTGCTCTAAGAACCTGTTATTTGTTCCATGTACTGTTCTTAGATGATGTTTATACCAGACATTCATCTCTTTTAAGAGCCACTTGTAGGTACAAAACAACACATAAGTTATCAAACAGCTATCAGCAGCCAGATAAAAATCACAGTTTTAATCAGGTCTTTGCACCAGCTTTTGATGAATTAGGATAATCACAGCTTCCCACACTTCCCACATAACCTCCCCAGAACCTTGCAGCACTCTAAAATCTAGCCTGCTCCAAGAATCACGTCCTACCCTTTAGGGCTGGCTGTATCCATACCCAGGAGAGCTCCCCTTCCGGTAGACCCTCTCCCCACCCCCACCAAAGCTTAAATCAGGGGGCAGCTGATGTTAACTCTGGTCTGTGCCGATTCCGCCAGGCCTGATTTTTCATGCTGCCATTTTGAATTAATAGAAGTCTCCTCTGCAACGGATGCATCTTCTAATCAGATGACTTGGAACAGAGGAGGCACCGGGACACACACTCACACACATACACCACGGGGGAGCTGGACATAAGCATAATTCAAGACACTTGCAAGCCAGAATTAAACAGCAAATCCGGAAAGACAGTATTAGTTAACAGACCCCTACCAAGACAGTGTGGAGCCACAGCAAATGACTGTTTCCTTACATGCGTCTAGGTTTAATCGACAAATTTAACCCCTAAATCTGAGTTCTCATCAATTTCTCTAAAGTTCAAGCGTCCCTCCCGCTTTGCGTCCCTCCCACTCGTTTCAGACCTCAGGAGTAATGTCGCCCAATAATCCGCGATCCAACAGACCAGCGAACGGAGGGCGCAAAGGCAAGCTGAAGTGCATAATCATCTCAGAAATACGAGTGCCTTTGACCACTAAGTGCCCCAGAGAGAGCCACCCCGTTAACTTGCCCAGACACCCCCCCATCCCCAAGAACCTCGCTGGGTGTGGCTTGAGGGTGGGGTGGGGTGTTGTGACAAGTCCTTCGGCCCGGGTAGACTCCGGCAATAGCTGACACGTTTGCCCTTAGCGGGAGGGTAGTCCTCTGGTCACGATTCGGCGACCACAGACCGGTTTAAGCGGGCAGAGCCGGGCCCAGGGCAGCGGGCCCGCCCGGCAGCCATGTTCGCGCGAGCCGGCCGGCGCGGCAGGTGCGTTACCTACCGAGAAGGTGCCAGGCCCGCTCCGCCACCGGGGATGCGCCAGTGCGAGCCGGGATCCCCCGGAGCGGGGGGGTGGCGAGGGCGCGGGTGGCACGGGGTACACACCCCAGCGGGCCAGCGACTGAGACATCAGGCAACGGAAACACAGGAAAAGCGGCCTGGGCGAGCGAGAAGAGTTAAAAAGAAGTGGCTGGGGTTGGGGGGAGGAGGATGAGGGGGTAGGGTGAGGTTGGGGTGTGGAGGGCAGGGGCAGGTTCCATCCAGGCTGCAGTGCTCGCGCCCTGGGGTGGGGCATCCCTCTCCTGCGCCCCCGCAGTCTACAGCCCAAATCACCTTCCCCCACCCCCAACCCCGGACTGAGGCCCCCCTGTCTCGTGATCCCCTAGAGACCCCCTAGCCAGCATCCGCGTAGCGGATCCCAGGTAGCGCCACCCGCGGGTCTGGAGAGGCAGCCGGAGCCGACCAGGCACACGGGGGACAAGGATGGCGGATCAGGGTGAAACCCGCCGGGGGAAGCGGCTGCAGACGCCCTGCGCTCCCGGGGTGCCCTGCACGGCTCACCTGGGGGGCGGCGGGCTCCGGGCTCTGGGCTCTGCTCTGCGGTGCCGATGCCGCGGCCGGCGAGCGTGCGCGTGCTGCGGCTGCGGCGATTACTGTGGCGACGTCGGGGGCTGCAGCTGCAGCGGCGGAGGCGGCCGTCGGGCGCTTCCCCCACCCCAGACTCCCAAAGCTCCGGGCCGCCGCCCCCAGCTAACAGCTGGCCGGGCTCACGTGACCGCGGGGCCCACCCTCCCTGCCGCCGCCGCCGCCTCCTTCCCCACACCCTGGCCCCGGACCGCGCCGCGCCGCACCCGCCCTGGGCCTGATCCCGGAGGGGGCCTGGGAGCAGAAGGGGCTGCTCAGCGGGCGAATCTCACCGAGGAAAGTGGCTCCCCCCTTGCTCGATCTTTATTTCTTGATCACCGCCGGGCTTGCGTCTCTCTCTCTCTCAAGCGAGACCTCGGGCTTTAAGGAGTCAGACAGACCCCACTTTCTCTGGCGCCTCTCCGGGATTCCTCCGTTTCGGTTGCTACGTGCGGGCCTCTGTGCCTAAGCGAGATTTCTCCGCGGAGAAACGTGTCCAACACTTTGTTGACTCATATGTCCAAGCCGACTCCCTCCCTGGGTTTAAAGGTACGGTTCTGCGCCATGTTGATAAGCCAGACCCTGTGTCCCATACTTAAGACACTGAAGCCCAAAGAGGTTAAGTAACTCGCCCAAGGTCACATAGCAAGTAGCGAAGCCAAGATCCCAAACCTAGGTTAATAAATCTGTAGACAGGTACCGAGTGTGTTGATGCTGGCGTCAAGGTCATTGGTCAGGACATGACCATCCATCCGTCTGTTACTAGAACAGACTCTACCTTTTATAAACTAATAAGAAAAGACCATGTATACCTATGGCTGATTCATGTTGATATATGGCACAAACCAACACAATATTGTAAAGCAATTACCCTTCAATTAAAAATAAATAAATTTTTAAAAATTCATAGATCACCTCAAAAGATAAGAAGAGATGGTTCACAGGAAAACAAACTGCAATACCCCTCAGGCACATGAAAAAAATATTCCAGCTCCCTTAACTGTAACAAATACAGATATAAAGTAGCGTTTTCCACGTGTCAGAGTAGCAAAAATCAAAGTTTTATAACTTCCATAGAGGATAACTTGGCAATACCTCCCCAAATTACAAATACAAACATAGCCTTTGACCTAAAGATTCCATTTCTGGAATTTATCCTACAGGTATACCAACACAAGTGTGAAATGATATGAGTACAAGGTTATCCATTGCTACATCCTTTTTTCTAGCAAAGATTACCAAGCCTATGCCCATCAATAGAGAACTGTTCAAATACATAACTGCACGTTGTACAATAGAATGCTATCCAGCTATTTAAAAAAATGAGTACTGATCTATGTATTGATACGAAAGATTTCCAATCTATAGTAAGGGTGGGAGAGCCCTGTGAAGAACACTGTGTGAATGTGTTACCAGTTGTGGGGGGAAATATGCCTGTACTCATTTGAAAACACACAGACTATCTTTGGAAGGATACCTAAGAAACTGTCATAGTAGATGTCACCAGGGAGAACTGGGTTACTGAATGTAGGAGAGAGAAGGAGATCTTTTTTTTTTAACATCTTTAAGTGTTAAGCCTGTGGTTCTGGTTTGCCAGGAGTGAAAGAATAGTGGGAGAGGGCTGGGGGAATCAAGGCAGATACTGCAGAATAGAGCAGTGGTCATAGAATCCTGGAGCACAAAGGGACCTGATTATGCATTTAATCCAACCATGGAAACTGTCCTTTTAACTTTTATCTTTATAATATAGTAGATTTTGTTTTTGTTTAGATAGAGTATAATTGAATCTTCATTCAGTCAGACACTCCTTGCCTTTTAATTGGAGCTCTTAGATCAGTGGCTCTTAAACCCAGGGACATTTGGCAATGTCTGGAGACATTTTTGTTGTCAGGATGGCAGAGGTGAAGGAGGTCTCTACTGGCACCTACCACATAGAAGCCAAGGATGCTATTAAATATTCCAAAGTACAAAATACAGGTCCCCACAACTAAGAACTGTGTTGTGCTGTGCTAAGGCTTTTCAGTCGTGTTGGACTCTTTGCGACCCCATGGACTGTAGCCCACCTGGCTCCCCTGTCCCTGGGATTCTCCAGGCAAGAATACTGGAGTGGGTTGCCATTGCCTCCTTCAGGGGATCTTCCCCACCCAGGGATCAAACTTGAATCTCTTATGTCTCCTGCATTGGCAGGTGGGTTCTTTACCACTAGCACCACCTGGGAAGCCCCAACTAAGAATTTTCCCAGCCCTAAATGTTGGTAGCATCAGGGTTGAGAAACTCAGGTGTAGACCATTTCTATTTAATGTAATTATCAATATGATAGGTTTTCAATGCAACATCTTGCTATTTCTATTTATTGTGTTCTTTTTTGTTTGCTTTTATCTCTTTCCTTTTTTTTGAAGAATTGAGTATTTTTCATATTCCATTTTACAACCATTATGGTAAATAATGAGAAAAACAAAGTTCAGTTCAGTTGCTCAGTCATGTCCGACTCTTTGTGACCCCACGGACTGACAGGGGAGCCTGGCATGCTGAAGTCCATGGGGTCGAAAAAAAAAATTATTAGCCATACTGGTTGTTTCATTTTATTTTTTATTATTTTCCTAGAATTTACTATATGCATCTTAAACTTATCACTGTCTACCTTCAAATAGTACAATTTCAGATATAATGCAGAACACTTTCAACCGTATACCTATGTTCCACCCCATTTTTACTGCTATTGTCATTTGTATAGGTGCAGGTTATAGGATAATGAGCTCTTTCAAGCTTTGTCTGAAAATGTCATCACTTTACTTTCATTTTTGAAACTTTTTTTTGGCAACATAATTTTTGGTTGAGAGCTTCATTTTTTTCAGCACTTTAAAGGTACCATTCTATTGTCATAAATATTCTATTGTCAAACAAGACTTGCAAAGTTGCTGAAGGAAAGTCTGTGTTTGATTGTATTTCTCCCTCTGTATGTAATATGTCCTTTTTTTCTCCTATGGTAGATTTTAAGAGTTTTTTCTTTAACACAGGTTTTGAGCAATATGGTTATAATGTACCTTGGTGTGTTTTTTTGTTTGTTTTTGTTTTTCCTATGTTTATCCCATTGGGGCTTACTGAGCTTCTTGGAGCTGTATGTTTATAGTTTTCATCAAATTAGGAAACATTTTGGCTGCTATATCTCTAAATATTTTACCCATTGTACCCTGCCCCTCCCAAATTCAGAGACCCCAATTATAATTTATTAGACCACTTGATATTGTCCCACAGATCACTGAGAATCTGTTCTTTCCCTCTCCCTACTACTGTTTATACTCTCTTCATTTTGAATAATTTCTGTTGACACTTCTTCAAGTTTTCCTATCTTTTCTTCTGCAGTCTCTAATCTACTAATGGTTAATACTGTCAATGAAAGTTTATTTCTCTCTCTCTTTTTTTTTTTTTCAAAGGGACATTTACACTTCTCCTGGCCTGAGGAATCCCTTAATCCCTCTTCATCCCCACAGTAGACATCTCAGGTCTACAGACCTCACTTGGCCTGGTTGAGATCCAGACCTGACATCTCTTACAGCTTCAGAAACTAGGCGGAGTGAAGCAAAGTTGCACAGTAAAAGGAATTAAATGCCACCTGTCAATGAAAGTTTTATGTAAGATACTTTATTCTTTATCTCTCTTAAGTTCTATTCTTCTTTTTATACTATCCATTTCTCATACACATTTTCCTTTAAATATCAGATCATATATATTGTAATAGCTGTTTTAAAGTCCTCATATGCTAATTCCACCATTTCTATTTTTAGTCTTTTATTGGTTGTTTTATCTCCTGCTTCTTTTTGTCTCTTTTGTAATTTTTCATTGGATGTCAGTCTTTGTGAATTTTATGTAGTCGAGTGATGGATTTTTTCTTTTATTTCTTTAAAGGCTGTTGGACTTAGTGCTTAAGAATCATTTTCACACGAGACATGTTTATAAACTGTTTAGAACCTTTCTAGGGTAGCTTTGGTCTTCCCGGGTGGCTCGGTGGTAAAGAATCCACCTGCCAGTGGCAACCCACTCCAGTATTCTTGCCTGGAAAATTCCAAGGACAGAAGAGCCTGGTGGGCTGCAATCCTTGGGGTTGCAAAGAGTCGGACACAGCTGAGCATGCCCACAGGGTAGCTTTACCTCTGTGACTGCTTTGGTTTTTACGAAGGTATGATTCATCTATTGGCGCTAATGAATGTTCCATGTAATCAGTCAGGTGATTCTGGCTGGTAGGAATTTGGACAGTTCTGTTTTGTGTGAGCTTTGAGAATTTTTTGTTGCATAGCTATGCAACAGTTGTTCTTTCCTCAGGAGTTATTCTTTGCCCTCCTTTGTGGTGACTTACCATATGCATGCACAGATTGGTCTTCTCTCAGTGACTCAAGGAAAACTTTATGCAAATTTCTGGGCTTTTTTCTGTTTAGTTTTCTCTTCTCCAGAGCTCTGCCGACAAATTCTAGCTGCTTTGACCTCCTTCAACTCTGATGTCTGTTTCTTCAACCATACAAGACAACTGGGCTCTGTTTTGTTTTCCTTCTTTTTTTTTTATCATGTATGGTTCAGGAATTGCCTCCAAACAGAAGAAAATTGGGGTAACTGCAGCTCTTATTTGTTCCCTTTCTCTTGAGAATCCCAGTCCTGTTCTTCTAGTTGCTCATGGGTTGTCCAATGTCTGACAAAATTTGTTTCATATATTTTGCCCAGTTTTCTAGTTGTTCACAATAGGATAACAAGTCCCATAGAAATTCTTCCTTCATGGACAGATGTGGAAGGCAAAGACCACTAATCTTAATGCCCCTAAGGAACCAAATGTCTGGATATGACTAGACTCATCCTAACTGCAGGAAGATTCTTCACCAGCTGAGCCACCAGGGAAGCCCTAAGAACTATAAATGCATAGTTTATACTTACAGAACTTCTTCAACATACTGATATAACAAGGAACATTTATTGGACACTTGTACCAGGAATGCACTATTGCTGCAAAGATGAAAAAGGTATATCAGCCCCACCTTTCAAGAAGTTAGAGGCAAGCAGGGAAATAATAATAAAGTATAGAAGTCATATATGCATATATTGTATGTTGCTGTCAGGGTAACATAAGAGTTATGCATAGATAAATACATTAATCTAGCATGTTGGGAAATATAAACAAGTTTAAAAGATAATCATAAATGAGGATTAACCAAATCCAGACCACCTAAAAAAATACACTGATGATAGGACTTGCCTGGTGGTCCAGTGGCTAAGACTCTGAGCTCCAAATGCAGGGGGCTCAGGTTCAATCCCTGGTTAGGGAACTACATCCCACATGCCACAACTAAAACCCAGCACAGCTGAATAAATAAATATAAGACTATTTTTTTTAATATATTGATGATGATTTTGCCTTTTCTTCAACCAGTGTTACTGGTTGTCTCAAGAACCCGATGCAATGATTTTGGGGAGCTGAAGTGCATGTGTAATTGAGAAATCCATTTAACACATTGCATGTAGAAGCATTTTCCATTTAGTACTGCTTTTAGTGTAATTATAGGAGAAGGAAAAAGATCTATCATTGGGCAACTCCATGAGGATGAACGACAGACAATATTATGTGAGTGAGACACTTACATATGGGTAAGAAAGCCTGTGTAACTGCTTTGTATGCAATCGTATGAGAGCCACAGAAAGGAGCTGACAGGATGCCATGGGAAAAAGAGAATGAAAAGCACTAGTTAAGATTAGTCAGCCACCTGCTTTAATCCTATGACAACCATGTTTAGAAGGTTAGTTTTCTGAATTTGGTTACCATGGTAACAGACCTTTAGAATGCCCTTAAAACAATTTACAGAATGACTACCCGTATTGAGTATAGGCAACACTGAGAGATTATAAGTATGCATATCTATTTTTAAATTATTTTTAGAATTTAAATGATCAATCTGGCCTTTTAGATATGTAGTTTAGACAACCATAAATTGTATTTTAGCAAAAAGGTGTAAAATCCTACTCATATAATTAGATGATGGGCTTGTAAGTTCAATTATTTCAAATGTGTCATTTCAATGAGTGGCTCCTATTTAATTTTGAATAAGATAGCAGTTCATGAATGTTCAGGACCTGGTTTTAGAAACAAATTATATATGTTTGACATTCATTGCTTCAACTTTAGGACTCATTCGTGGGTTTAGCCAACTGAGCAGATCATTTAAAGGACAGCCGCTGAAACTTCATCTTATGATCATCAAAGAGCAGACTAGAAGATTCTATAATCAGACTTAGGAGTTTCAACCTAATCCTTTCTTGCTGATATGTTTTCCTAGTTTACAATGTGTAGAAAAGGTTGACCTCATGCTGTATATGGTTTTAAAATAGGGCTTGCTTTTAATTCTCTAGTGACACCTGTGGCCACCTTGTAATAGATGAAAGCTCCTTTTGAATTGTAAATGTTGAGCCTTTTATGTTGACAATTTTAACATCACTGCTCACTTGAGATAATACATGACTCTATCAGAAGTTACTATTAGTTATTTTCCAGTTCTTCAGAAAAAACAAAGTCTGTCTAAATTGCTGTAGAAATTTTGGTTTCAATTAAAAGATCTCCTTCATGCTCTTAGTGATTAAACAGTGATTTCACCTATTGAGAGAATTTAGGAAATTTCCTCTTCTAGAGAAAGAGTATTTTGTTTGGGGTGCTCTTTTGTTGTTCTACGGAAGACCAAAAAATTGGTATTATTTTGTTTTTTGTCAGTTTAACTTCAGAGAACTGACAATAATCCAGATATATAGAGATAGTTTAGTTCTTAAATCCATGATCATTCTTTCTTTTCCATTTCTACCTTAATCATAAACCAAGTTCTACATTTTTACTATTCTTCTTATATATCCCTTATACCATTATACTGTTCCTCTTATTATATCCCTTATACCATTGGCTCTAGCTCTTACATGTGCAAAGGATTTGACCTTTTGCATATGTAGAGTGATTTATTCCTGAGAACTGGAATCTTTGTTTGGTTCTATTTGAATTTCAAAAAGCACTGCTCATATTTTTTGAAACAAAAATTAAAAGCAGAGATTATTTTACCGTCATATGAATTTCTCAGCTTACTGGTTTTTCTTTACCATGAATACAAAGAAAGGATTGGGCTTTAAAAATTATTAGAAAATTTCAAGAATAGCCAAACACATAGAGGAAGTATGCTGTTAGCTATGGGCTGGGGGGAAAGTACTACCAGTGGGTATAGGGTTTCTTTTTGAGGTAATGAAAATGTCCTAAAATGAATATAATGAATGAATATAAATGAATATAATGAATGTCCTATAATGAATATAACTCTGCAAGTGTACTAGGATTTCTTGAAATGTAAAAAAAAAAAAATTAGTGTACTACAAATTAATTTTTATAAAAAATGAAATAAAATAACTCACCTGAAAAAAAAAAAACACAAGAAGAAATATTAGAAAACCAAAGAACATTGCCCAGTTTGAGGGAAATAGGTGAATAATAAAGAGTTAATAATTTCAAGGAATTATTGCCATAGTAGTAAAATGTTGGGAAAAAAAAATCTTAGGAGAATTGATTTACTGTTCATTCTTTTTTTTTTTTTGATTTACTGTTCAGTCTTAATGTGAGAAAGAATCAATTAACTTTAGTAGGCTGTTTAATTTTCTTTAAAGCCTGTGATTTAAAACAAAAACTTGAATTACTACTGGATGTGGTATGACATTTTGTAAAAAGATCTTATATTATAAAATGTGGCCAAAATAGTACAAGGAAAAACTTGTGACTAGTCTTCAGGAACCACTGGTATAGAGGTAACAGGAGAGAACAATTATGCTGGGAGGAAATCTGGCCATTCAAATGAGGATTTCACAGCAAAATCCTTTTTAAGTTCTTCCCTATTTTCCCACAAGTAAAATGCTGTTTCTCATTTTAGGGCAAATCTTCTGTACTTGTACAGCTTCTCCTCCTGGTTATTCCACAAAAGTATAATTACCCATTTAATTAAATTTGGCTATTAACTTAAGAACCAACTTTTTAAAACCTAGGATGTCTGAAAGAGAATGTATACCACACAGAAAAGCTGCACAGCACTCCCCGTAAATGGGATCATAAGCGTAAAGAACCAACAATGTGTGATTGAATGTCATAATAGCCTCCTCTGCTTGTTATTGTTCATTCACTAAGTCATGTCCCACTCTTTGCGACCCCATGACTATAGCCTGCCAGTCTCCTCTGTCCATGGGATTTCCCAGGCAAGAATACTGGAGTGGGTTGTCATTTCCTTCTCCAGGGCATCTTCCCTACCCAGGGATTGAACCTGTGTCTCCTGCATTGGCAGGCAAATTCTTTACCACTGAGCCAACCAGGGAAGCCCCTACTCTCTCATATCCAGAGGTAAAAATTAAATTCAGAGTTATATTAACACAAAATGCACTCTAGCAGAGTAAATCCAACAAATGAATAAGAAAACGCTATAGGAAATTGGAACTAAGCCCCAAAGATCTCCCTGCCCTTCATTCTTTGCCATAATGAAAACTATCCCTCAATACCACAATTTACATTGTGTATGGAATTGTTTTTACTGTAACTATTTACTAAAGAAATTATCTTTATCCTACTGTAGTGTGGAATTTTAAATTAATGAAATGACTTATACATTCCCAGAAATCCCCAAGTGGGATATCATTTACTAGAGACCAAGGTGACAGCATTCAACTTCACTCTGGATTTTTAGAATACAACCTCAGCAAACATCTCATGTCATCTGCTTTTAGATCATAAAATGAAATTGATGGTAGGCTAGCTCACAGGCACTTAGATTGGTTTTGTAAATTACTGGCTGACTCATACTCACTGAAGGCATCCATTTTATGCCAGAGGCTTTATTAACAGCACAGGAACACAAAGAACTGATAAAAAAAGGAATCCACAGGCACTGCTAGGTGTTGCAGATCTCCTGAAGTCTTCCTGCAGTTTTTATCCTTTCCCTAAAAATAATCTATGCATATCAAAAGGAGCCACTTCATCCTTTGGCAACCCTCAAGCAGAAGGGGTCAAGAAAGATTATTGTTGGTTTTACATAAAGGATGACTGGGAAATTTTACCTAAATAAGTGAAACACAGAAAAGTGAGCTAAGTAGAGAATGACAGACTCCAAATTGACAAAAATGAAGTCTGACTGCATGGTAAAGAAGTTTCTGGAGAGAGGAAGTCATGTACTAGACAGAGCATTTCAATGACTGGTACAAAACTATAGCCACATACACAATATATATACACACACAGACACACTGCATACATACACATACTATATATACATCCAGTTTATAGGTTATACACAGTATATAGTTTGCACTATATAAATATATATATGCACATATATACATCTATATATGTTTAAGAGAATAGTTTTATTTTTTTCCTAAATCTCAACTGTATGTTCTAAAGGGATGGGTTGTAGATAATTCTGAAAAAAATTATATATAGAAGAATAAATTTGGGGAAAGTCTGAGCTCTTTTCTCCTTTTATTGGACAAAATGTACACAAAATAGCTTTACTGACTAACATTCTGCTGTAAGAATTTAGTCATAAAAAATTTCTAACCCTAGGTAAAATGATATCCCCACACAACTTAGCCTTTAACAGTATATTCCTCTTTAGGCACAATTAGTTGCCTCAGTGCCTAATGTTTTCCAAAATGCAAAAAAAGTAGTATTTATAGAAGAAAAAAATATAGGAGACTGCATATTCAAGGGCAGAGAATGAGTGAAATTAACTGTCTTTCAAATTAAGGTTCTTACACCACCTGCATCAGTATCATCTAGCAAGTGGGCTAAAATGCAGATTCGTGGCCCATTAATCAGAATCTCTAGGGAAAGAGTTAGGAATCTGCACTCTTAACACAAATCCCACATGATTGTAGTGTACATGAAATTTGGATCATTGCTATATTTCTATAGCCTTTAGAAACTGAAGCATGCCTCTCATTATGTTTGAAGACTGAGCTATGAAACCAGTGGTTGCCAAGGTCTCTCTGTTACTAGTCTGGAGCAAGGAGCAGGAAGGTGCAGAGGTAAAGTTAAAAGCAGAGGCAAAATAGTGTTTTAAAGAGAGAAAAGAATTTACCTTCAAATCCCTGGTAGTTCAGTTGGTAAAGAATCTGCCTGCAATGCAGGAGACACTGGTTTGATTCCTGGGTTGGGAAGATCCGCTGGAGAAGGGATAGGCTACACACTCCAGTATTCTTGGGTTTCCCTGGTGGCTCAGCTGGGAAAGAATCCTCCTGCAATTTGGGAGACCTGGGTTTGATCCCTGGATTGGGAAGATCCCCTGGAGAAGGGAAAGGCTACCTACTCTGGTATTATGGCCTGGAGAATTCCATGGACTATATAGTCATGGGGGTCACAAAGGGTTAGACATGACTGAGCAACTTTCACAAAGGCTCCAAACCCATATGTAAGAATGTATGGATTTCATTATACTAAAAGGGAATGTGCAAATCCTTCTAATTAGAATGCTACAGATATTAAGAGATAGAAGTACTATAATTATAATATTTTCAAATGGGCATATTAATTTATATTCATGTTTGACATTTCAGATTTCAATTCAAACTAAAGTGGGTAAGAAAAAGAATTAAAATGAAACTCTATGTCCGGGTGCTCTGCATCTCTGGAAAATAAGTCCTTTGTTATTCTTTTCCCAGAGTTATTATTGTAATGACAATTTGCCTTTTTAAATTGAAGTGTAGATTTATAATATTGTGTCACTTTAGGTGTACAGCAAAATGATTTATACATATTTTTTCTGATTCTTTATTATAGGTTATTACAATATAATGAATATAATTCCCTTTGCTATACAGTAAATCTTTATCTATTTTATATACAGTGGTGTGTATCTGTTAATCCTTGGTCTAATTTATCCCTCGCTGCCTTTCTCCTTTGGTAACCACAAGTTTTCTATGTCTGTGAGTCTGTTTCTGTTTTGTATGTAGATTTATGTTTATTATTTTTGAGATTCCACATATAAACAATATCACATACTATTTGTCTTTCTCTGTCTGGCTTATTTCACTCAGTACAATAATCTCTAGGTCTATCCAGACAACTTGCTTTTTTTATGAGAGGTCAAAGGCATTACTTTTTCCCATAACATTTCACCAAGTTTCTTTTTCTCCTCTTGTAGTTTCTAAACAACACTGAGAAATCACCCGTGTTCTCAATTCAGGGGACAGATAGCATGCTGATATCTAAACAGCATTATAGATATAAGCAATATCTTGTATCACAAATAAGAGGAAAAGTACAAATTCATTTCTACAAGGAAACATTCAAATGGCTAATGACCCATCTGAATCAGAATCATCTTTTCTTGTTATCTTTATAGCAACTCAGAATTTCATTTAATTACATAAGAAATTTTATAGCACTAATTTACTCACTAGGCATTATTGTTTTATTGATTGATTTGGCTGTGCCAGGTCTTAGCTGCAGCATGTGGGATCTTCAGTCTTTGTTGCAGCATGTGGGATCATTCAGCTGCAGCATGTGAACTCTTGGGAGTTGCATTATGTGGAATCTAGTTTCCTGTCCAGGGATCGAACCCAGGCCCTCTGCATTGGGAGTGCTGAGTCTTAGCTTCAGGACCTCCAGGCAAGTCCCTGAGAAGGCATTAATCATAATGCCTACTGGTGATACACAATAAACTTCTAAACCAAAACATTAATGACAACTACCAGCAAAACAAAGCACCACATACCAGTGCCCAAAATTCAGCATTAACTATTGCCCTCAATAGTTTGATGCTAATTTCTAAACAATTGAAACCACACCACAGCTTTCTTTACAGATATATCTAAACAGAGTGGATAACCAAGGACACATTCAAAATGTCAACACACCCCTTTCCTCACCTTACCTGTCCATTTTCCTCACTTAGTTTCAATGTAAGACCAAGAATAACAGTTAGAAAATCAATAAAGCTGCTGAGTCAACTGGGGCTTGAAGAATTTTTCACAAAACCAATTATTTCCCAAATAAACTTTATTTTGAAAAGAATACCACAACAGAGTTGTAGAAATTTAAATATAACACATCTTAGCAGTATTACTGAGGCAAATTATATACAAGTGGAGTCACAGTTCATGTCTGATTATTCTTACGAATGAAAACGTGCAAAGATGCTGCTACACTAAACAGGCAGGTAATGAAAAAACAACCATAACCTATTTATATGCTGTCATTTCATACTTGTACCTAAATATTTAGGTGGAAACTGATCCAAATTCATACAAGATAAATGATATGCTCCCTGAATAACCAAAATTCTTTTCCCTTTCCTCCTCCACCATAGATAGCATCACCTGTAATGTTTATACAATATAGCACGGATGACAAGCTACTTTCTTTCCCTCAATAATACAGTGCAAAGCTTTCTGTATTGTGGTTTGTAAGTCCTTCAAGTTGAGGAAAACAGCAGTGACAACAGTTTTCTAAATATAGGTGACTTCATCAGAGAAAGGTGTTATTTATGTTCTTCCCAAGAACTTCCTGTTTTAGTGATGAAAATGTCAATATATAATCGGTGAAAGTAGTCCACATATGATGTAGTAATTGTTCATAAGTATTAAAATAACATACAAACCACCCAGAGGTAAACAGGAATGAAAGGATTAAGACACACACCTGGACCCTCTCACCCCTAGGGTTTTTGAGGCAATTCAGTGCTCACCCTAAGATTATTCAATGAGACCAGAGACATTTCTGGATCATGGGAATTCAAAAGCGCCACATACGGCCAGTTAACTATCTTGAAAGGATAAGGATCCAAGGACAAAAAAGAGTTGACTACTAGGAGAGCAAACTGAAGAGACTCCTTTTCAAGACTAGAGGGCAGTAGGAAGATACTTAACTTGGGGACTGAAGTCTGGGTCTACAAGTCAGTTATTGATTGACCGTGGGCACAACAATCAATCTCTCTGAATGACAACGTCCTCATTTATAAAATAGGTACAGTAAGATCTCTTTTTTTCATAGGCTTAGTGAGAATCAGACAATGATGCCCTTGAGATCACTTTGTAAACTTTTAGCAAATGAGGTTTGGGTATTTTTAAAAAGTATTAAGGAAGAATTCCAATTTAAGATAAAATTATAAAATCATCAACTTTTGACTCTGGACAGACCTCTATTCAAAGGTAGCTGCTGTGAACTAACACAACATTGTAAAGCAACTATTCTTCAATAAAAATTTAAAAAAAAAATAGCTGCTCTGGGTCTGCCTCATTTTTTTTGATGAGGCAGAAATGGGAAATTTTTTATTGTATCATTGATTTCTCTTATAAGATAATGTTACTGTAGTATAACACATCAGTTATAGACATTTATCAATTAAAGAATGAGGAAGGGTGATCTGCTAGCCTTAAAAAGTAAACAGTGACTCAATCCAACTCTTCACCTCGTTTGCAATATTTTGACACATTTTATTATGAAGAAATAAACACATAAATAATTTGTTCTGTTATTCGTGGTAGGTCATTCATTGCTAGTTATGTAGCTTAAATCCCAAGCAGAATATTTCAATGTAAACATTTATAAATTATGAATTTTGTTACTCACTTCAGCATTGCACATCTCCACAGTAAAGCAGTAACTTAAAAGTAGAGCTCAACAACCATTTTCCTGTTTTCCTCAAGCAGAGACTCAAAAGCAGTAACAGGCACACTGTTTCATTACAACATGAAAATAATAAGCCTTGGGTTATTGCTAAAGGCTTTTCAAATATCAGCATCTAACTTGGAGATGAGGGAAAAAGAAATAGAGGGTGCTGATCTGTGCTATAACCTGTTCTTATGTTGGGCACACTCCTGGTTGCAATATTTTAAAATTACATGTATGCAAGTAAAACATATGGCTTCACATGTGAAAGTGAAAAATGGCCCAGAAGTCTTCTCTTCAAAAACAGATCAACTTTTTATTCCCAATAACTTACCAGAAATAAATGTACTTAGAAGCCCTAAGGGATTCCTCAAATAATATTCAGAAAAATATATAAAAATAAAAAAAACAAAGCATGAACGGAACATAGTTAACAAATAAGACTTTCTTTCAGGATGATTGCCCTCGCTTTTAAGGATGGATGCCATGTAAAATGGGAGACGTGTGTCTATAATTCATCGTGTTTATATGTAAATTCTCTGGCAGATATAAATCCATCTTTGTCTTCATCTTCTTTATCAAAAATATCCTCTACCAAAACATCATGATGACTTTCATTCACCACTGCACCATGCTTTTCAAACTCCTTCTTTAAATACACTTTAACCTACAAAATAATGGGTCACATGAATAATTCAGATTCATAAGACACCCACGTTGAGCCAATCAACATTATAGACTAAATGGGTAGTGCATTTAATTATATATAACAACTACTAAACAACTACATATGATAGCAAAAGAGCTATAAAGAACTTTTCCCCTTAAAAGCTGTTTCTATAGTGCTATGGGCTTCCCAGGTGGCTCTGTGGTAAAGAATCCGCCTGCAATGCAGGAGACTCATGTTCTATCCCTGGGTCGGGAAGATCACTGGGAGAAGGAAATGGCAACCCACTCCAGTATTCTTGTCTGGGAAATCCCATGGACAAGGAGCCTGGTGGACTACAGTCCATGGGATCACAAAAGAGTTGGACGCAAGTAAACAACAACAAATAGTGCTATAGCAGAGAGACTGAATTTTGCACAGAGGCAAACATAAGGATTATAGCATGAGAAAAACACACAATAAAGCACGTTAATCCCAGTCCACATAAAGTCAAGGATTTGAAGGACCACTATCTTTCAATCCACTGAATTATCCAGATCTAGTTTTCTAACAAGGATCAGAATTCCAGGTATTTCTCTTAAAATCAGACTAAGTGATGGCCTTTTTACAATTTAAGTAGGTGACTAGAAACAGTAGCTGCTCTGGACCTCGGTGTGATCATGCCACTTGACCTTTTGATCTCAGAGATTAAAGCAAAATCCAGACTGATGAGTATTTAGACTAAAAATTTCCATTTTTATACAGATATTTGAATATATAAACAAAATATTGCCCCCAATTACCTACTAGAGTCACCATAATGCAGTTCAACCTGTATTTTCATTTTTAATCATATCCCTATTATTCCTCTGTTAGATGAGCAATTTCAAACCTTCTCTCCTCCCCCTGCCACCAAGATGCCAACATAATGTACACATTTATTTTTAAGATTAAGGGGATTTAATGCAGTTGAAAAAGGGGGAGAGGTGGTGATAATAGATGGGCTAATGTAGAACACGTCTCCAGGGTATACTGTGTGAATAAAGTGAGATGCCAAACAGTATGCATAGGATGCTGCTTTTTGTGTAAGCAAGTGGGAAATAAAACTATATATTCATGTTTGCTAGTATTTGGATAGAGAAATACCTAGAAGAATACATTAGAAACTAATAAAACTGGATAGGAAGGGGAAGGCCACATGGTAAAAGAGGATATAGGTGGGAGAATGACTTCTTAATAAATCTTTTTATATTGAATTGATTTCTTTGAACCATGTGAATGTGTTGTTTATTCAGGATTTTTTAAATGAAAGGGAATTCAAATTTATCTTGGAGAGAAAAGAGTTCATGACTGATAAACACTCTGAGGTGTTATAAATTTAGTAGCTGTGGATCATGACCCTGTGGTTTATAACAACATATCTTATTCAAGACTCAATCATTTCTTGGTTATTAAAATGAAATGGATGAAAGCATAAAAAGGGACTTGATTTCTTTTTTGTTGTTGTTGTTGTTTAAGGGACTTGATTTCTGACTAGCCAAGCCATAATGAAGAATAGGGGGCATGATTCAGTCGTGTCCGACCCTTTGAGACCCCATGGACTATATACATACAGTCCATGGGATTCTCTAGACCAGAATATTGGAGTGGGTAGTCTTTTACTTCTCCAGGGGATCTTCCCAACCCAAGGATCGAACCCAGGTCTCCCGCATTGAAGGCGGATTCTTTACCAGCTGAGCCACAAGGGAAGCCCAAGAATACTGGTGTGGGTAGCCTATCCCTTCTCCAGCGGATCTTCCTGACACAGGAAGTGAACCAGGGTCTCCTGCATTGCAAGTGGATTCTTTACCAAAGAGCTGTTAGGGAAGCCCATAATGGAGAATATGAGTAGACAAAAAATGTAAGGATACAGATCTTTCTCCATTTCTTTCCCCACAGAAGCCAGACTAAGACACGTATGTGTAGCAATGGCTGCAAAAGCCTACATAAATTATAGAGAGAAGTCTTCTTCCTTTCCCCTGAGACTTAGAGACTAACACCAGGACCTTGAGGGAGCTGGGAAAGGTCTGTCTGCTTCTGTGAAAAATCCAGACTGGGGTCTCCTACCCTGAGCAAAACTGAGCATGTGATCTGCTTGCTGCTGCTAACTGTAAGACAATCACTATACAACTTCATTTAACAACCAGTGACATTATGCAGGACATCTATGTTTCTTACAGGAATTTGTCTTGGTAAAACAAAGCTTCAAAAACTCTGGGCAAGGGGGAAGGAAGAGGGGAAGGGATAGTTAGGGAGTTTGCAAGGATATGCTACACACTGCTATATTTACAATGGATAACCAACAAGGACCTACTATATAGCACATGGAACTCTGCTCAATGTTATGTGGCAGCCTGGATGGGAGGGGAGCTTGGGGGAGAATGGATACATGTATATGTATGGCTGAGTCCCTTTGCTATTTACCTGATTGCTAATCTCAGCTGTACCACAATAAAAAAAAAAAAAAAAACACCACAAAAGACAGGGCAAAAGCAAGATACAGTGAATCCTATTGCATTAGGAGAAAAAAAGCAAAAGAATGGAAAGTTTCAATATACTTCTCTCCAATACAATGATTTCCTATGGAAAAAAAGGCAGTTTTCAAAGCATCAGTGTTTAAGAAAACTTATAAATAACATTTTACACAATAAAAATAAATTTTATTTAAAAATACATTTCTTAAAAAATGAGTTATAGGAATGAAGGAAAAAGGAAGGGAAGAAGGAAGGAAAAAGGGAAGAGAGAGAGACAGAGAAAGGGAAGGTCACCTCATTTTTAGAGAGTTTCCAGTCATCATTAAGATCCATTTCTTGGAATGACTCATGGGATCTTGGTCCATTTCGAATCTCCAGGAGATCAATGTTGAATATCAGTGTACTCTCTGGGGGAATTTTACCTGACACATAGAGAGGGTGGGGGTTAAGTTTTATTAGAAAGATCACAAAGTTTAGATGATAGAAAACTTGCAGTAATTAACAAAATACTATTTTAACTGAATTAAATGAAGAACATTTCTCAGACTGTCACATATAGAGAAATTACTTATAGTTTATTCAAACAAATAGAATAAAGAAAGAACAATCCAAATTATTAGATCCAAAAGAGAGTTTTGGCTTTGCAATTTAAAATTGTTTTATACACACACATACACACACATACAGATGCCTCGTGGTCTGAGCATTAAATTTCAAATATAATTAAGAGATTACATATTATATGTCAAGAATGACTTACTAGGCTTTCATTCAGAGTTAATCATAGTAGAAGTGATTTACTAACTTTTGGGTCAGAAGCTGCTGGCCTAGAGACACATCTAGCATGGCCATGTCTACCACTGGGAGGCAGTATATAACAAGGTGAGCTCTGGGGTCACCCTGGGATCAAAACACATCTGCCTTTCTCTAAGTCTCAGTTTTCTCATCTGGAAGCAAATTCAACACATCTTGAGGAAATTACATGGGAGGGGGAGATATTAAAACAAATTGCTGAGAAGGGAGATAAAAATCTTTTAAAGTGAAAAGAGCTTTGTTAGAGTCCTAGGGACCTTAAAAAAAAACTAAACAAAACCAAAAACTTCTGGGAAACTGACATTATTTTCTTCCAATTTGTTTTCTTATAAGTATAATTAACATACAGGTCTGGGTAAAGATTACAAATATTTCTTAGTGCCCCAGTCCCTCATCCCACATATTCCCACATATTCCCATGAAAGAGCATTTGTAAGCATCCAAAGAACAAAACTTACACTGTGTGCTGAAGCTTACCATTCCAGATCTAGGCAGAGAAGGGCATGCACTAGAGGTCATGGAGAAAACTGGTATCTTTCCAAAAGGAGGCATGCAAACATGGTACTAAAAAACTACAAAATTCATGTTTAAGTACATGTTAGCAGGATTAGTTTCATGGGACTCTGTTTGAAGGAAATGACTCAAATTCAGATCTCTACTTGTTACAAAGTAAAATCAAGTTAAATGGAGTATGGAGAAAGAGACATGGACTAATACCATTTAGTATTTATATTAATATACTAATATCACTTATGTAGACAGAAATGGAGTAATACCATTTAATATTTATATAAATATTAAAGGTGAAACAATAAAAATACAGAAAAGTGAAAGAATATGTTAAACGTCAGATACTTGACTTTATCCTCTAAAAGGATCATTATTAAAACAAGAATTGAATTTTGTAATAAATCCTGTTCAATGCAGAAGATTTGAATAGCAAGGTCCATTTTAGAATATGTAATACTTCATATATGGCACCTATGTTCTTCTTAGGAAACTGGGCTAGGAAACCATAGTCCCCACCTTGTAAATGGTTAAGCTTAGAGGCTATGAAGTCTGTATTTTTACTACATCAGAGTGGTGTTATATCTAGTTCTAATGACTTCTTACGCTTTTTTTCTTCATCATGTAGAGAATGTGGAAGAGATAGAACCAAAAATAAAAATAACTCCCAGAACCACTGTCCATTATCAACATTCTATTTCCTTGTGATTCACCTTGTATGTGTATATATTTTTTCCTAGTACTTACTATCAGACTATATATATCTTTGTTTTCTAATTTTATATGTAACATTATAGCATATATATTTTAGATATAATTTTTTTAAATGTTTAAAAGACTATTTTATTTTAAATATTTATTTAGTTAGTTTTATTTGGCTGCACCAAGTCTTAGTTGCAGCACACGGGATGTTTGATCTTTTTTGTGGCATACAGGATTTTTAGTTGCAGCGTGTGGGATCTAGTTCCCTGACCAGGGATCAAACCTGGGCCCCCTACATTAAGAGTGTTGGAATCTTAGCCACTGGACTATCAGGGAAGCCCTGAAATGCCATTTTAAAATAATTGGGTCAATGTTCATCGCAGCACGGTTTATAATAGCCAGGACATGGAAGCAACCTAGATGCCCATCAGCAGACGAATGGATAAGAAAGCTATGGTACATATACACAATGGAATATTACTCAGCCATTAAAAAGAATACATTTGAATCAGTTCTAATGAGATGGATGAAACTGGAGCCCATTATACAGAGTGAAATAAGCCAGAAAGATAAACACCAATACAGTATACTAACGCATGTATATGGAATTTAAAAAGATGGAAATGATAACCCTATATGCAGGACAGAAAAAGAGACACAGATGTATAGAACAGACTTTTGTACTCTGTGGGAGAAGGCGAGGGTGGGATGATCTGAGAGAATAGCATTGAAACATGTATATTATCAAGGGTTAAACAGATCACCAGCCCAGGTTGGATGCATGAGACAAGTGCTCAGGGCTGGTGCACTGGGAAGACCCAGAGGGATGGGATGGGGAGGGAGGTGGGAGGGGGGATCAGGATGGGGAGCACATGTAAATCCATGGCTGATTCATGTCAATGTATGACAAAAACCACTACACTACTGTAAAGTAATTAGCCTCCAACTAATAAAAATAAATGAGAAAAAAAATAAAATAAAATAACTGGGTCATATTTTATTTAGCTACACCTCTGTTATTATACACTTAAGTTGGTTTCAGTCTTTTAGCTATTAGAAACAACATAGTGATGGACATTCTGTTTATAAATCTTTCCCCAATACCAGATTATTCCCTTAGGTTAGATTTTAATGAAGGAATTATAGGATGCATGCATATAAACATCTTTAGGCTTCTCATAAGTAGCCCTTTGGAAAACTGCATGGTCTCCCACCTAAACAACAGGTTTTATTGACTGCCCTAGAATACTAGCACAAAGGCTCCCTGAACCAACTAGCCCAGTCGCTTCTGCTTTATTAAACTCATTTCATGTCATTCCATTATTTATTTAAATAAATTATCAAACACTTTATAAAACAATTTTAAAACAAAGATGAAAAGAACCTCCAATAAAAGCTCTGTTGTGGGAGATGTCAGTTGTGACTCATACACAGCTCACATCTAAAACTACATTTAATGACTTAATAATCTATATTTCAAATGTTCAACTCACCAAAACAGTTATATTGAGTAGTCTTTCTTTTTGCATTATTAAAACAAATCAGTAAGTTTCAATTGGGGAGGATAAAAAAGTCCAGGAGACAATGGTGACACTGGCACAACAATGTGAATGTACTTAATTCCATTAGACTATATACTTCAAAATGGTAAACGTTATGTTATATATTTAATACTACCATTAAAAAAACCCCACCAAAAAAAAAAAAAACAACCCACCATATTGGTGAGCAATAGTAACAAAGTTGAGATTACAGAACATTTTTTCATTGATAGTTCAGTTGACCATTTATATATTATGATTAATTGGCCACTTCAAATGATAATCAAGACATAATTATACTTTCCTAAGATATACAAGTCCTGTATTTACTTCTTGAAAAAAAAAATACACAGTAGTTACTACCTTCTATGCCTAATCCAGAGAAGCTGTAGTACAAATGTAGAATTGCTATTACCTTTTCCTTCTTTTCCATAGCCCAAGGCAGGAGGAATGGTGAGCTTTCTCTTCTCTCCTACACACATTCCCTTCAAGCCCTGGTCCCAACCTTTGAGAGCCTCCAGGATGCCCAGGGTGAACCAAACAGGCTGCCCATTGTTATGTTTGTGACTACAACAGAAAGAAAACACATTTGGGCTCTTTAGTAACTTTATCATGGCTCCTGCTCATGCTCAGTTGCTAAGCTGTGTCTGACTTTTTGTGATCTCATGGACTGCAGCCTGCCAGGCTCCTCTGTCCACAGGACTCTCTAGGCAAGAATACTGGAGTGGGTTGCCACTTTCTTTTCCAGGGGATCTTCCCAATCCAGGGATGGAACCTGTATCTCCTGTGTCTCCTGCACTGGCAGGCAAATTCTTTTACCACTATGCCACCTGGGAAGCCTTACTGTATACCAAGTATTATCTAAATGTTTGCTTCTTTTAAGTCTAACAGTGATCATAAGAGATAAGTACCATTATTACACCATTGTACAGTGGAGGAAACTGAGCTCAAGCGTGCCAGTATCTGACCTAACTCCAAAGTTCAAAGTTCAAACTTTGAATTCCAAAGTTCAAAGTCTTAATCACACAGTGATGCTTTCCCTGGGAGACCACTAGGGTGCAGAAGAGGGATAAAATAATGGAATATGGATGAGTTTGGGAAGGAGGACGAGAGGCTAGGAATACTCACAAGGACAATGGAGAGTCGAGAGCACAGCATGTTACGTCCTCTCTACAACCCCTCCTGATGTTCAGCCTGCTGATGGTTCGGACAGGGGCAAGAGGCTGCTCTTCAGCCCTGAATCCCCACTCAAACCCTGGCCTAATTCTCTCCCCAGGTGTTTATCATGGGGCTATGCAAGGAAGTCTGGAAGAGGGGCCCCTCAGGGACTGGAGAAGAAGTGAATGGCCAAGATATCCTGGCTCATGAGAGGCCAGCCTAAAAAAGCCAACCTGATGGGCTACTGGAGGGGCTTGTGGGCTGAGTAGTATCTAACCCAATTAACTCACTCTTAGTGCAATAAGGGGGCTTCCCTGGTGGCTCAGATGGTAAAGAATCTGCCTGCAATGTGGAAGACCCAGGTTCGATCCCTGGGTCAGGAAGATCCCCTGGAGAAGGAAAAGGCAACCCACTCCAGTATTCTTGCCTAGAGAATTCGATGGACAGAGAAGCCTGGCAGGCTACAGTCCATGGGAGCCCAAAGAGTTGGGCATGACTGAGAGACTAACATCACTTCAGTGCAATAAGGGAACTGTCTCATTCTCTTGTAGGTGAGAACCAGAAGTCACTCTACTAAGCTTCCCAAGTACCATGGTTACTAAATGTAGGTAAAAGCCATCACTTCTTTTCCTGAATTTTGCCCATGATCAAAGTAGCAAAATGGCAACTGTAGAACATAGAGGAAAGCTAGGACAGAATAAAGAAAGAAGAAAGAATCTAGTACCTAGTACTGTTGCAGTTTTGGCACGTTTACTGTCATGCTAAAGGATTTAGGCCATTTACCACAAAGGTTATGGTTCTTGAAATGATGAACGTGCTTTATAAACTGATCATTTGGTGGTAGTTTCATTATAATACTCCGAGTTAGCAGGTTTTGGATATTTACATGGAGGCTGCATGACAATATTCCGCTCATCAGGAACTAGAACTTCAGTAGCAAAGTGTTAAATAATGTCAAGTGGTTTACACTGAAGTCCACACAGGCTTTTGGTTCTGAGACTTGAAAGGCTGGATCTAAAATAGATCAGACTAAAATAAAAATGTAATTGAAAGTTTCAAATGCAAATCATAATATTATTTAATGTCCAACATGGCACTGGCCTGATTGATAAAAAAAGATAGGGCTATTGAGAATTCAGTGGCAAGCCACCATCTTGGAACTTTTTTCAAGGGCTAACAGAGTTCAGAGAAGAGTGCCACTGACTCTTCTGACAGTCATGACAGTCCAGATCGGAATGCCCAGTAAAGGCAGTTTATCAGAAAACAAGGTCTAGGAAGGGCCATGAAACTTTGCTGCTTTAGTTCACATCATTCACTCTACCTGGGATGTCCTCCCTTCCTCATTCTCCACCAAAAAACCTCCATCCATCTTTCAAGACCCAACTCAATTATGATCTCTGGGAAGTCGCTCTCTTTCCCCACCTTCAGAACACGATTAATTTTAGAGTGCATTATGCTTTGTGAGCACTTCGAACAGTCTGTCCTTTACATCATGAGTTATTTGTCTTCCTTCCCCCCTGTAGACAGTGTCCTGCTAGAGAAAAACCCACTCTTAGTCATCTTTGTATCCCTAGGGCCTGACTTGTGGTCACTCAGTAAGGACTTGACTGATGGATAGATGAATGAATGGATGAGGCTGGAAAGAAGTCAGATAGTTAAAATTTCTCTAGTATCAAACAAAAGGGCTAACATAAATGTTCAGTAAATAAGTCTGGAATGGAATCAGAGATTCAATGCCTAATTGGAAATCACTATACTTGTAAAAGATTTCCATGTTGCAATTTCTTTCTTTATGAAACAGAAATAATGATAGTGTAACCACCTGAAAATCCTTCACTGTAGGTATTGGATTAATCTTCCATAACCACACCCACACCCATCAATGAAGTCTTTGATTTCTAGAAAGAAACAAATAATGAAATGAATCATGGTCCTGTGCCTTGACCAAAGTGTCATCTATCAGAACAGAATTTAAATAAGTCAATGAACTAACGTTAACATATCCGATAACAAGCAAAAAAATGATAGTATATTCTGCTCATGAAGTTGCTATGAAAAGTTAAAGTAAATTTCACCTACACTAAAGTTATTTTCCCTCAGGATCAAAGTTTGAGAAATGAGAGTTCCTGTAAGTCTTTTCTACTTATTGCCTAATTATACACCTAGATATTTCTACAGTATTTCAGAAACTCTAGTTCTAATTTTTATAATTAAAAAAATTACTACTTTATCCTGAGCACGTTTCCAATAAGATCTTCAAAGGCCTTGTTATATAAGACTGGCTTTCAACAACTACCTTTCCCCATAGAAAAAAATTAGATATTTCAAATTTTTTAGAGAGATAAAGCTGGTACGTGCCACTATCCCTGCCCAAGAGCTGGCATATGTGGGTTGGGTTCTTTTACTATTTTACCCGAAGGGTATGATAACTTACGTGGAGTGAAATAAGGAGCCGTCCTTTTCTAAGTAGCCTTCATAGTGGACCAACATCAAATCCCCTCCTTTAGTCTTGCGATGGCAGATGAACGGCTTCTGGAGAACTTCAATCTTCACTTCTGGTTCTGGGATGAGAGCCCCACTCAAACAAGTTACTAACAGTGTCAGGACTGCATTCCACAAGAAAAGCCTCATGTTGCCAGGGCAGGAAAGAAGTTGCTACAAAAACACAGAAAGGGCCCCCGACCTCATAGAGTTAAGAAAGTAGTTGAAGACTTAAAGACAACAGCCTCTGGCAAGTCATGACTCCCCCTTTCCTAGCAGACGTGGCACATTCACCACGGACAACTTTCCCACGCTTAGCGAACTCACCTCTAAAGAGTTAAGCCCAAACGCTGCCCTGACTGGCTCTTACAACGCAGGCTCCCGGAAAGACGGCCTCCCATTGGCTTGTGATTCTGTCCCTCAGGAGCGTCTTAAGCCAATGGTGTCACAGTATTGCAATTTGCAGTTCCGCTGAGGGGAGGTAGCGCAGTAGCAAACCACCCGGAGTGGTCCTGAAGGCCGGGGATTACAGAATTCCACAGTTCAGGAATTGGAGAGAGGGGTGGGGAGCAAAGCTAACCGGAAACCTCAGACAGATTCAGAGGTGTAAAGAATCCGCAGGGGTGTGAAGTCCTGGGTCCAGGGGAAATGGCACAGGTCTCTGGAAAGACTCCTTTCGTCTCACGGTTGGTGAGAGAACCCGCCCCCTTCCCCCCAAACCCCCGCACACCCAAAAGTATGGTAAGTGGGCTTCCGAGGTGGAGCAGTGGTAAAGAATCTGCCTGCCAGTGGAGGAGACGCTGGAGACTCGGGTTCAATTCCTGGTTGGGAAAAAATCCCCTGGAGTAGGAAATGGCAACCCACTCCAGTATTCTTGCCTGGAAAATTCCATGAGCAGAGGAGCCTGGTGGGCTACAGTTCATGGAATCGCAGAGACTCAGGTGACTGGGCACGCAGGCATGTTAACAGTGATTTAGGTTTTAAAGTGCTTTCCGGTTCTTCGTGAACCTCACTACTCTGTGGGTAAGGCAAGTTCTTTTATCCCTCTAAACTTTCTAAAAGATAAGTTAATATTTTGGCTAGGAGAGGTTAAGTGTCCTGCTTAAGGTTATTGAGCCCCAAAAGCTGTTGAGCTCCATCATCGAACCATCTTCTGATTCATTCTACAACACCGCACAATATTATGATCACAAATAATTTTAGATGACCTTAGTGTAGAGGGTCAATAACGAGAGAAGACCCTGCTGCTGGGAAAGATTGAAGGCAGAAGAGGGCGACAAAGGATGAGATGGTTGGATGGCATCATCGATTCAATGGACATGAACTTGGGCAAACTCTGGAATATGGTGAGGGATAGGGAAGCCTGGTGTGCTACAGTCCATGGAGTCCCGAAGAGTCGGACACAACTTGGCCACTGGACAACGAAAGTGTAGAGGGTCAATAATAGCCTCTATCAAGGATAAGGATGTACAGACCTCTGTTTTAAAGTAGAAATAGTAATCACGGTTATGAATTACACAGGCTAAGTTTAAAGATTTTTGTTTTACATTTTTTGCATAATTTCAAAAGCAATACTTGTTCATTGAAGCTGACTTGGAAGAAACTGGAAAACATTCGAGTTTCCAGTTAAAATACAGGAGTCACAGCATAGTGCTCTGTGACAACCCATCTGTGGGATGGGGTGGGAGGTGGGAGAGAGAGGTTCAAGAGGGAGGGGATATGTGTATCAGCTCAGTTCAGTCGCTCAGTCGTGTCCGACTCTTTTCGACCCCATGAATTGCAGCTCGCCAGGCCTCCCTTTCCATCACCAACTCCCAGAGTTTACTCAAACTCATGTCCATCGAGTCTGTGATGCCATCCAGACATCTCATCCTCTGTGGTCCCCTTCTCCTCCTGCCCCCAATCCCTCCCAGCATCAGGGTCTTTTCCAATGAGTCAACTCTTCACATGAGGTGACCAAAGTATTGGAGTTTCAGCTTCAGCATCAGTCCTTCCAATGAACACCCAGGACTGATCTCCTTTATACCTATGGCTTATTAATTTTGATGTATAGCAGAAACCAAAACAGCATTATAAAGCAAGTATCCTCCCATTAAAAACAAATAATTAAAAAAAAAATACAGGAGCCTAATTAAATTTGAATTTCAGATAAATAGCAAATTAATTTTTCTGTTTTTATTTGTGGACTCTGGCAACAGATTTTGCAAATAAAAGATTTTATTTAATTCTTTAGATTACACTAAAGAAAAAGAAAAAATCTGTAATGCCACCATGCAGAAATAGTCATCAACATTTTGGCACATGGTTTTGTGACATATGCCTAAAATAATTAGGATCCTACTGTACACTGTTTTGTAACCTGCTTTTACCACAGAATCTATAGTTAACATTTTCCTTAGTCAAATATCCTTAGCACAGAACTTTCTCACACTTTTTTTTTTTCTCACACTTTAATATGCATGGGAATCCCCCCTAGAGATCTCCTTCAGGAGTTTGCCGCCTTGCATTAAGATCCTACATTCAGTCAAGTTCCTAGGGGCCTTCAGTGCGGCTGTGCACGGCCCACACTTCGTGCAGCGGGCGTTTTAGAGTTTAAACATCTGTTTGTGCTCCCTGGTCACTCACAGTATTCTATAGTGAAATTCCCATCATCTCCTTATGCCCTATGGTTGGGTACCCCCTCAATAGCCTTGAAGTGTGTAGGATCAATTAGCCTTGAAATAAGAGGCTCTGAAGACTAGAATCCAGCGGGCACCCTAAGGGGCCACGGTGGCTCCCAAATTTCGGGAGGTGGAACCCATCTATGGTACCTGGTACCGTAGAGTCAAGACTGTGTTCCCCTTTGTCCCAGAGGCCTCCCTACTCCCTTCTCACCCTCCCTCTAGTCCCAGGACTCATTTTCCCTGCGGGCCTCTTTCACTAGGTCAGCCACGCCGGTATCTCAGCTAAACTCCGGAGTGGATTTTAGGAACCGGCGCGCAGGCGGTGCACTGGGCATGCGCGAGCGGGCCCTGAGCCCGGTGGGTCGAGCACTCAGGTAGCGCGCCGTGGCGCGGCCAGCGACCGGCTACTTCACTCGCGACACTTTGGTGACTTCAGTCGCCCCTCGGACCCACCCAGGACCTTGGCCTCCTTGAGGACAGCGCGCCGCCTGCGGCGCCTGGGACCACCGGCCGGCCGCGTTCTCACGTGCGGAGGCCGCCGCAGTGACCCCGCCCCCGGGCCCAGGATGTGAGGCCCGTGGGGCGTCCCCGCACTGGGCCTGGGCGCCGGGAGTGGCCGGCTCGGCAGCGCCGGGCGATGGCCCTGCTGCCGGTGCTTCTCGCCTCCTGGAGCCTGCAGCAGTGACGGGGCCGGCGGGCGAGGGCGAGGTGGTCGCGGGCGCCATGGAGGGGGTGCTGTATAAGTGGACCAACTATCTGAGCGGTGAGTGGGGGGCGTGCCAGGGTTCCGGTCCTTTGTCTGAGCCGAGGGAGGGCGGCGTCCGGACTCGCCTCTTGGGTGTCGGGGTCACGGTCTCTCCTGAGACCAGAGAGGCCTGCGTGGACCGGGAATGTTTCTCTACAGCAGTTCTCTGTCTCCCGTGCGGTACAGACACAGCCCCCTGTTGGGGCTGGGTGTGAGCCGCAGCTCTCCTCACTTCCGAATCCTGAGATTTGGGGTGACTTGAAAGACACGATGTCCTCGGTGTCAGCGGGAGGGAAATGCTGATTCCGGCTGTGGGGTCCTCTGGGAGTCTCGAATTCTGGCGAAGGAGCTGGTCTCGGGAAGGTTTCATATGAATGCGAGCAGAGGTCAAAGGTTCTTTTTCAAAGTCCCCAGGTACGGCACTTTTCTTTCATCACTTGCAGAGTTATTTGAGTGCAGACCAGGATATCTGAGTCTCAGCTCCAAAGTATGCACGTTTTTGGTTTTCTCACCGAACATTTCTTTTTGTTTTACAGACTCGGAAATGACCGTAAAATAGGATGCAAATATTAGCAGCTCTTTTTTTGCCCTGCTGAACAGAATGGCTTAAAAATAGTACCCCACCCCCTTTCCAATTTATGGAAGTACTTCATATCTTGAGAAGGTCATAACTATTTTTCAGCTGTGAATATGATTCAGAAGGAGCATTTTCATAAATGAGTATATAAATAAAAGCCTTCTGTGCGCTGGAAACTGTGCTAGGCACTTTTTTGAAATTAAACTTTTTATTAAGGAAAATGAGGTAGGCAGGCTCTTAGAGTTTTAACAGCAATGTATTTGAAATGAGAAATATTCCCAGGGATTCTTAAGTGGTGGAGGTGTATTTTCCCATCCTGTGGAGCCTAGGATTTTTTTTTTTTAGGGTTGTAGTATGATTCTCTGGGGTGTTTTAAGGACGTTTGTGTCTGGGAGGATCAGTTGGCAGTAGTGACTTTGATGAGGTTATAAAGCACAGCTGAAAGGGTGCCTGTTGGGGGTACCCAGAATCTCTTCCCTATGCATAGTGTGATTACAAGTAAATTCTGTTTATTTTTCTTTTGATCATTAGTAGAAACTGAGTGAGGAGAAGTGTTTTAGAAGACTTGCTCTTTGCTTCAAGGATCTTCATTTGATATATTAGATGTAGATACCTCATGACTGGGTTTGGCTGCCTGTTAAGGAGGATGTTTGATCAAGTGATTTGCCTCAGAGGTATCTCTAAGCTCTGAGATGTAGGATCTTATGCCCCTGAGTGAAATTTAGTCACTGGTCTTGGTTCTTTAACCCCTTTCCATCACACATGCCTTTTAACTTATTTCTTTGATCCTCAGTGCTCTTCTTTTTTTTTCCATCTCTCTTTGCCGTCTTTTCCCCCCTCTCCTTTCTTGCTTTTCTCCAAGTTTACCTCTTTTACCAAGTTTAGTCTGTTGTTACTGTACCTACTCCCTGCTCATGAAATGCCTTTTTCTCCCTGACTGTCTTTATGTATTCTTCAAAAAAGCTAAATGTCTCTGGAAGGATCTTTGGAATCTTTATCATATGGTTCCTGTACCATCTGTTCTGTTGGAAAACGTCTACTTTTTTCTGCCCCGAGTGAGAGAAGTTAATTTTGTGAGTGATGCCCTCATGGTGGAAGCCCTAAAGAAACAAAACATTGGAGCCATTGCCAGTGGCTGGCTTTACTTTATTCTGCTTGTTCCCCTGGCCTACAAGCCACCTCATTGTGGACACAGTGTGCATAAAAGCCCATCACACCATGGGGGACTTTTTCTGGGTATGTATGTGCGTGCGTGCGTGTGTGCACACACTCAGTTGTGTCTTTGCAGCCCCATAGACTGTAGCCTCCCAGGCTCCTCTGTCCATGTAATTTTCCAGGGAAGCATACTGAAGTGGGTTGCCGTTTCCTACTCCAGAGGATCTTCCTGGTCCCAGGATCAAAACCGCGTCTCTCACTCACGTCTCCTGAGTTGGCAGGCGAATTCTTTACCACTGGGCTACCTGGGAAGCCTTCCCTAGGTATATTTAAAATTACTGTCCAGTGCATTCTGTTTCCTCAGGAGATGTATTTACTCTGGAAAGGAATGGTAACAACCTAGGCGAAGCACATGCATCCTAGTTTCTTTCCCTAGCCTGTGCCAGTTAGTCTCTCCAAAAGCGGATAGTGTTGAGTGTTAATGACAAGCGCTAATGGAGACACCATTAATTTTCTTTTCCTGAAGCTTTTTTTTTAAAGTAACATTTTTTTCTTATGGTTTTGCACATAGTAATTTAAAAATACATGTAATATCTGTCTAAGTTTTTGTTCATTTTGAGTTTTTCTTCAAAGAGAGTATTTAACCCATTTGTGTATTTCTGTCATATCTACAGCTTGATACGGGGTGCCTTGTCTCCAAATCTGAGTGGAGAATTAGCAAATCAGTTTATCACCCGGTCCTTTGAATCCTTGGAGGATGTTGTTAATTTCGTTCACCAGCTGCTGTGTGCTGGGCCCTGTTCTGGGCACAGGGCAAGCAGTGTTGAGACAGACACTGTTCCTGCCTTAAACTTAGAGTCTGGTGGGGGGAGACAGGCGTTCATTGGATAAGTGGTTAGAAGCAGGTGCTCAAGTGTGTGTGATTTGAGAGGGGAGGAAGGGAGAGGCATGTCTGGGTCATTGGGGAAGACTTCTTTTAGGAAATTATCTAAGCAGAGCCTGACGGATAAATAAAAGCTGAGTAGGTGGTGAGGCCAAGGCAGAGGTGCAGTTGGAGGCTGTAAGTGGAAACTTTTTAGGCACAGAGAATATCAGTATGAAGGCCGTAAAGCTGGATAAAGACTGGTGAGTTTAAGGAAAGAAGACCCAAAAGTCTGGAGAGTTGAGAAGAGGCTCCAACAAGACTGTGGAGATGGGGGGCAGGCCTGAAATTGCACGTCCTCATAGGCTGGTTTAAGCACTGCAGAGTGATTGTTCATGCACGTGTGTGTGTGTGTGCGCGCGTGCACATGTGCAAGTGTGCTTGTGTAAGAAAGAAATGATGAGATTGTTTAAAAGCTTACTTTGGCTACATTTGTTGTATTTTGCCAAATACTGTAGTTATTTTGTGAGCTTCTCTCGCCTCTTGAATTAAACTGTTTAGGTTTCAGTTACTGAAAGTTGTAAACGTCCATGAAGACCTGAGAATAGCTGTATCTTAATTGCTTGCATGAGTGTACTGCTAAAATACAGAAAGAGAAAAGTCTCTTTTCCCTAATATATTAGGCACACTCAAGTACCCTGTGCTCCATCAGAGAAAAGGAGAAAAGGAAAAGAAAAGGCGTGTCTGTGTATTTTCTCTAACATTCTTGAGCTACCCAATTTTGAGCAGGAGAACATTGGATATTCTGGGATTTAGTGTCCAGCCCTATCTTCACATATTAGAGGATTAAACCTGAAATGGAAAGGGAATGGATTAAACATTTCACAAACATCTCTATTGTGTGAGACATAACGCTAGGCCACTGTGAGTTTGTTATTTGTGTCTTTCAAGCCCTAAACGTTAGTCGAGGGATATTATACCTGCTTGGTTATTCGTTAATGCTCCATAGTAGAACACCAGTTGAGGAGTCAGAGAAACCTCAAGTCTGGTGCCAGCTCTGTCACTGCCCGGTGCAAAGTCACTTTATCATTCTGAGCTTTAATATCTTCCTCCGTAAGAGTGATGAGATTCACCCATTAATAATTGTAACAATAGTAAAAAGACTTAAACATTTCTGATGTTCCAGACACTATTCTAAACATTTTGCACAGATTAAGTTACTTAATCTTTGCAGCAATTTTAGGAAGCAGTTGACTTTATTGTTTCCAGATGAAGACATTGAGGCAGAGAAAGATGGGGGAAGGAACTGGCCCAAGGTTACAGAGTTAGTAAGTGACTCCAGCGTCTGTGCTCCATTCATTACATAATACTTGTAAAGGTCCTTCCTGCTTGGTCATTATATAATTCTAGCTGATTCATAATGTACCTATATTTAAAGTATGTTGACCTAGAATAGCAGACTTTATTTGGGAATGGGTGGTGGGGAGGAGTTTGGGAGCAAGGAGGACTGTGCCTGGTGTTGTGCATGTGTTTTGTCACTAAGAAATTTTCAGAACTGTGCTCTGTGCTTGCTGCTTTCAGTTTTAGTTCGCTTTCCTGCCCACTCAGCACACAGGAGGGCTGCTGTCATGAGCTCTAGCCAGCTGCAGGCTTCTTGGGCCCCTTCGGTGCATTACAGCACAAGCATATTGCAGTACTGCATTCCAAAAATAACAGAAGCTTGCATCATGCTCACCAGATGATTGTCTGAGGAGGTGCTATAGTTCTGCTTATCCCCCCAGCTAGAGGGTGACTCTTGTCCATATATGTTTGTGCTGGGTAGACAGTACTAAGAAGTCATCTGGAATGTGAGTGATCCAGAGCATGGGCTCACAACCACTAGTCAAGCTTTTTCATTGTAATTATTTTTAAATATCTTTACCAAGGTAGTAATTAATTAATCTATCATCAATTTCACCCATTTAAAGTATACTCATCAGTGTTTTTTAATATATTCACAGAGTACAACCATCACCACAATCAATTTTAAAACATTTGCCTTACCCTGAAGAGAAATACCTATTAGCGACCGTTCCCACCCCACCCCCTCTTGTCCTTGGCAGCCACGAAGGTTGTATACATTTGCCTGTCTGTATAAATTTGTCAATTCCAGACATTTCATATAAATGCAGTAAGTGGAATCATACATTATGTGGTCTTCCTTTACCTAGCATAATTTTTTTTGCTAGGTTTCATCAATGTTGTGGCATGCATCAGTACTTTATTCCTTTTTATTAAGAAATAATACTCTACTATATGGAAATATCATTTTGATTATCCACTCATCCATTGATGAACATTTGGATTGCTCGTTTTTTTGGTTAATATGAGTAATGGTGCTGTGAACATTTGTGTCAGATTTTTGTGTGGATGTGTTTTCATTTCTCTTGAACATTAATCAAAGGAGTAGAATTGTTGGATCATGTGGTAACACTTTAACAGTTTGGGGAACTGCTAAACTTTTCCAAAGTGGCTTCTCCATTTTATACTCTTGTTAGTAATGAAAGAAGGTTCTTAAAAAATAAATAAATAAAAAAATAAAAAAAAGAAAGAAGGTTCTTATTTCTTCACATCCTCACCAATACTTGTTATTGTCTGTCTCATTTCCATCCTAATGAGTGTGAAGTGATTTATCAGTGTGGTTTGATTTATATTTCCCCAGTGACTAATAATGTGGCTCATCATTTCATGTGCTTATTTAGCCATTTGTATATCTTCTTTGGAGAAATGTCTGTTCATATCCTTTGCCCATTTCTTAATTGGGTTATTTATTTTTTCATTATGGAATTGTTAGGGTTCTTTATTCTAGATACAAGTTCCTTATCACATATATTATTTGCAAATATATTTTCCTGTTCTGTAGATTGTCTTTCACTTCCTTATGGTATCATTTGCAGCACAACATTTTTTAATTTTGATATTTATCAATTTTTTTGTTTATTGTCTGTGCTTTTAGTGTCAAATCTTAGCACTTTGCCTAACCCTAGGTCCTATTTTTTTTTCTAGAAGTTTTCTTTTTTTTTTTTTTAATAGTTTTAGCTCTTCTTAATCTCCATGAGCTTCAGCTTTGTGACAGCAAGAGTAATAGCCATACTAGGTTTGTTATAAGGATGAAATGGATAGCATATATGAACCTGCTTAGTACCTAGTTCACTTAAGGGTAGGTTAATTGGATAGTAGTTTTGATTAATGATGCCAGGAAAAAATCAGTTTATATTGCCTGTGTGAAAATTGTGGTTTCTCATGGTTTCTGAGAGTGTATGTATCCTGAATTCCTTAAATCGTTCTTTTGGAAGTTGGAGAGGTATAAATTATAAAGGAAAAGATTCAAATAAACCATCGGAATTTTGGATGACTCTGCAGTCCTATGATAGTCATCCTTGTGGATGAATGATTATTGCAGATCACACGATTCTGTGTAACACTTGTCTCTGTACTTTTGCTCCCAGCGAAAATTAATTAAAAATTTGTTAAGGAACATAAGAGATGTGAAACTGTTGCCTCATTAGTACTCTACCAGAAGCAATATCTCTCTTCCCCTTGATTTGGATGTGTGATGTGATTGGATATACTAAGAGTGATCCATGGAGTATTATGTGATTGAAGTGGTTTATGGATGGAAGAAGCCTGGGGGCCATTGTTCTCAGAGTGTACTCAGTGTTTAATCCTTACCACTTCCTGTTACCCTTTCATCTTATTTAGAATTGAGCCAAAAAGCTCAATTTTGCTTATCCCCCCAGGTAAACGGTGACACTTGTTCATATATGTTTTGCCCTCCTCCAGTGGATCTTCCCAACCCAGAAATCAAACCCAGCAGGTCTTAGGCATTGTAGGTGGATTCTTTACCATCTGAACTACCAGGGAAGCCCCAAGATCATGGTCTAGTGAAAATCTTTCTCGACTGTGAAAATGCCCTTCCAGCTAAATTTGTGATTTTGCCCTTTAAGCTTTTATATGGTTATTCTGAGGCTGTGGCTTGACAGGCCTTAGAGGGAGGGACCACATTGCATGTGGCTGGTCCCTTGGAATAGTTATATGTTACCGATCACTTTCAGGGAAAATTTCACAGAAAAGAAGGGACCGACGGGTGGTGAAAATACCCTTCCTGCTAAATTTGTGATTTTGACCTTTAAGCTTTTATGTGGTTATTCTGAGGCTGTGGCTTTACAAGGCTTAGAGCGACCACATTGCATATAGCTGGTCCCTTGGATGCTACCGATCACCCTCAGGGAAAGCTTCACAGAAAAAGAGGGACCAAAGAGTTGGTGGGATCGGCTTGGACAGGAGTACATGTGAGAGAACAGAAGAGACCCTCAGTGAAGAAACCAGCAGGACTAAAAAGGAGGGTTCTTTTCTGGGAGCAGGAGGATATACTGGGGTGCTGTTAGTGTTAGATTATCAAACCAAACCAAGCCTGCGAGTTTCCAATTGGTGTTGTAGGGAGTCTCTAGGGTATAGTAGAAACCTTGCCCAGTTTAAAATAATGTTATGTGTCTTTACCGAAAGTAAACAAGAAATAACAAAAAGATGTAGGAACTCCCCAAACATTAGGAAATTAAACAGTAATACATCAAAATAACCTATGGGTCAAAGAAGTCTCCAAGAAAATTAGAGAATATTTTCAATTTAAATTGAAAACATAACAGTGGTTGGCCAGGGGTAAAGGATTGGGGGAAGGGCTTGACGAAAAGCGAGTAGTACAAAAGGAGGATAATGGAATTTTTCTGTATCTTGAGTTGTTAGAGGACTATGTGTTTATTGAAACACAGAACCATTAACCAAAGAAGAAATTTCACTATGCATAAATTTTAAAATACTAAAAAATTTAAGTCTTTTTTTTTTAATTTAAGTCTTTAATGGAGTGCAGTTTTTAATTTTTTAATTTTTTTTGAGTGATATGTTTGGATGAACTATTCGTCACAAGACTGCTGAGTAAAAAATAAGGGAAACTACAGTGTGTTTTTGTCAGATGTGTGTTTGACTCACAAGTAATCATTTGTTTGATTTGGATTTTAAAGAAATAAGGAGATCGCTAAAAATTTTGATTTAAAAATGTTGGCTATTATGAAATAAAAAAGGAATATATAGTTATAGTGCAGAATTAACTTGAGCTATGCCCTTTTATATCCAAATATAAGTGCATATTTTTAAAGAAAAATTGTTCTCGTTGAAAAAATATATATACCATTCAGTGTTACTTGAACTGAAAAATGAATTGTGCAAATAATTACTGTCAATTAAACATAAAAAGACATTTGCACTATGTGAGAGAAAAAAAAGCCGATAACAGTTTTGCAATAATGATCTTCAAATTTTTAGTTTCTTTGGATAATGTTTTGTAGTTTTCAGAGTATTAGTTTTATACTTCTTTTGTCAAGTTTATTCCTGTTTTGTTCTTTTTGATACTATTGTAAGTGAAATTATTTTCCTACTTTTATCTTCAGATTGTTCATTGTAATCGTATAGAAATACACTTGATATATGTATATTGGTCTTAAATCTTGCAACTTTGCCAAACTCATTGTGATAGTTTTTAAAGTGATTCCTTTTTAAAAAAAAAAAATATATATATACATTAGCATGTCTGAGAACAGAGATAGATTTGTTTCTTCCTCTCCAGTCTAAATGCTTTTTGTATAATTCTGTACTCTAATTGCCCTGGCTAGAACCTCCAATACAGTGTTGCTTAGAAGTGGTGAGAGTAAGCATCTTTGTCTTATTCCTGATTTCATGGAAAAAGCATCTGGTCTTTGATGGCTCAGACAGTAAAGAATCTGCCTGCAATGCGGGAGACCTGGGTTCAATCCCTGGGTCAAGAAGATCCCCTAGAGAAGGGAATGGCAACCTTCTCCAGTATTCTTGTCTGAAGAATCCCATGAACAGAGGAGCCTGGTGGGCTACAGTCCATGGGATCACAGAATCGGACAAGACTGAGAGACTAACATAATGTTAGCCTTGGGTCTTTGTAGATATCTTTATCAGGTTGAAGGAGTTCCCATTATACCTAGTTTTTTAAAAGAATTTTTATGAAAGAATGTTAGATTCTGTCAAGTATGTTTTCTACATTTAGTGAGATAATCATGTGATACCTTTTTAGAAATATTTTATTTACAAAAAAATCCAGCTCAGGTTTGAAGTAAGAAGTGAACTTCTATTAGTCCATGTAACTGGAAAGTCCAGAAGGTATCTTATCTGTAGGTATGACGCAGTCTGACTGAGGTGTTCAAAAACTGTCATCGAGATTTGCTCCCTTTTTCTGACTCCCTCCCATCCTCTCACCCCCTTCTCCTTGGACCTGTAAACCGTGTTTAGGTCCATGTGATGGCACAATGATTGCCCGTGGTGGCAAACACCTTAGAGGCCAAAGAGAAAACAGAGAGTCTCCATTTCTTTCGACCTTTCCCCAGTCCCAGCAAAAGTCCCAGAATTACTTCTGGTTGGGCCACTTGCCTGTCTTGGAACACAGCTCTGAGGAAAGAGGATGTGAAGTTCCAGTTAAGCCTGAATCATATGCCCCCCTTGGGGCTTGTCAGCCCCATTGAAACTACATGGATAAAGTGTGCAGAAGGGGGTTTTCAGTAGCAGAAATGTAGGAGGTGGATGCCTGGTTGCCAAAAGTAAATGTCCACTTTACCTTCTACAGTGAAATAATCCAAGGTAATACAAAATGTGTGAAGTTGGCATTTAAATACCCCATCCCTGGCAGCAGTAGCTTGTAGGTTCTAAAACTTTTCCTACTCATTGAAGTTTCTCAGCTAATCTTCCTAGCAGGGAGTTGAGCTGACACCGCATTCCATCTCCAGAAGGGGATGGCAAAAACAGGGAGTGGGGTTGCATGGGAAGATAGTCTAATGGTAATTGAATGAATCAGGGGCTGGTACAGACCCATAGTTTTTAACTGCTCTTTTGTTACCTTGAATATTTTCTTATTTTCAAGTGTATTAATCAGGGTTTTCCAGAGAAACAGAACCATGTATTTCCATAGGAGGAGTTTTATGATAGGAATTGGCTCGTGCAGTTATGGAGACTGTAAAGTCCTAAGTCTGCTCTCTGCAAGCTGAAGAACTAGGAAGGCTGGTAACTCAATTCAGTCAGAGTTCACAGGCCTGAGAATCGAGGGTGGTGGTCACATCTCAGGTAGAGAGTATATTCACCCTTCCTCTGCCTTTCTGTGCTATTCAAGCCCTCATTAGATTGGATGATGTCCAGCTGCATTGGTGAGGGCAATCGTTACTCAGTCTACTGATCCAAATGCTAATATCTCCCAGAGACCTCTTCACAAACACAACCACAAAGAATGTTTTACCAGCAACCTGGACATCGGTGGGCCAGTCAAGCTGATATATAAAATTAATCATCACTGTAAACCAAGGTAACAGCAGATTAATTTAAAGCAGGAAGTGGATTAATGGCCTCTTCATCATCCACACCTCTTTCCTCATGCAGTTCATCCATCATTCCTAAGCTATATATGGGCTTCCCAAGACAGGACATCTTGAAAGAGTGTGTTCTCTACACTACTCTGGGCTCTCTATTTGTTATTTAGTTCCAGAGTCCTATCTGACTCTTGCAGCCGCATGGACTGTCACCTTCGAGGCTCCTCTGTCCTTAGGATTTGCCAGGCAAGAGTATTGGAGTGGGTTGCCATTTCCTTCTCCAGGGGATCTTCCTGACCCAGGGATTGAACCCAAGGCTGTGCGTTGGCATGCAGATTCTTTACTGCTGAGCCACCAGGAAAGCACGGTTTCTCCATTACTCTGCCGTTACGTCTTAGATAATGGGAATGAGACTTCTGTGGTCTCTTAACATGCCTTCTGAAATTCTAGAAGCTTTATGCTTTAAAGAAAAGCTTTTCTTGGTCATAGTTTTTCTAGTTACAAACTGCAGAATAAAATAATTGAATCCCTTCTATTGTTGTTACAACTTCTCCTAGATAAATATGGAACCTGTTACAGAGAAGATATTGTTACAGTTACTGTTATCATTTACAAGCTACTTTTAAAATGTACTGTAGCTGTGCTTTGTGTGTGTGTGTGTATTTGGGCTATTTAACAGTTTTCAATTTCCTGTAAGATAAACCTAGTTTATACCACATTTTTTCAATTTTTAGGCATTTTCCACATTCCAACAGTTCTGAAGCCAGGAAGCATCTGGGAATGAGATCATGTCATTGCTTAATGCGCAGGTTATTTTTTAAGTTTTTTTTTATTGAAGGATAATTGCTTTGCAGAATTTTGTTTTCTGTCAAATCTCAACGTGAATCAGCCATCGGTATACATATATCCTCTCTCTTTTGATCCTCCCTCCCATCTCCCACCACAACTCACGCCTCTCGATTGATACAGAGCCCCTGTTTAAGTTTCCTGAGCCATATAGCAAATTCCCATTCGCTATCTATTTTACATATGGTAATATAAGTTTCCATGTTACCTTTTCCATACATCTCACCCTCTCCTTCCCTCTCCCCATGTCCATAAGCCTGTTCTCTATGTCTGTTTCTCCATTGCTACCCTGTAAATAAATTCTTAAGTACCATTTTCCTAGATTCTGTATATATGAGTTAGAATACGATATTTTTCTCTTTTTGACTCACTTCCCTCTATATTAGTAGGTTCTAGGTTCATCCACCTCATCAGAACTAACTCAAATGCATTCCCTTTTATGGCTGAGTAATATTCCATTGTGTATATATACCACAACTTCTTTATCCATTCATCTGTCAGTAGACATCTAGGTTGCTTCTGTGTGCTAGCTATTGTAAATAGTGCTGTAACGAACAATGGGATACATGTGTCTCTTTCAATTTTGGTTTCCTCAGGGTGTATGCTTGGGAGATTGCTGGGTCATATGGTGGTTTTATTCCTAGTTTTTAAGGAATCTCCATACCATCTTCCATAGTGGAGTGGCTGTATCAATTTACATTTCAACCAACAGTACAAGAGCATTCCCTTTTCTCCACACCCTCTCCAGCATTTATTGTTTGTAGACTTTTTGATGATGGCCATTCTGACTGGTGTGAGGTGATATCTCATTGTAGTTTAGGTTTGTATTTCTCTAATAATGAGCAGTGTTGAGCATCTTTTCATGTGTTTGTTAGCCATCTGTATGTCTTCTTTGGAGAAATGTCTATTTAAGTCTTTTCCCCACTTTTTGATTGGGTTGTTTGTTTTTCTGGCATTGAGTTGTATGAGCTGCTTCTATATTTTGGAAATTAATCCTTTGTCAGCTGTTTTATTTGCTATTGTTTTCTCCCATTCTGGGGATTGTCTTTTCACCTTGCTTATAGTTTCCTTTCCTGTGAAAAAGCTTTTAAGTGTAATCAGGTCCCACTTGTTTACTATTGTTTTTATTTCCATTACTCTGGGAGGTGGATCATAGAGGATCTTGCTTTGATTTATGTCATCGAGTGTTCTGCCTATGTTTTCCTCTAAGAGTTTTATAGTTTCTGGTCTTACATTTAGGTCTTTACTCCATTTTGAGTTTATCTTTGTGTATGGTATTAGGAGGTGTTCTAATTTCATTCTTTTACATGTAGCTGTCCAGTTTTCCCAGCATGATTTATTGAAGAGGCTGTCTTTGCCCCATTGTATATTCTTGCCTCCTTTGTAAAATAAGGTACCCATAGGTACATGGGTTTATTTTGGGGCTTTATCTCCTGTTCCATTGGTCTGTGTTTCTGTTTTGTGCCAGGACCATACTGTCTTGATGACTGTAGCTTTGTAGTATAGTCTGAAGTCAGGAAGGTTGACTCCTCCAGCTCCATTCTTCTTTCTCAAGACTGCTTTGGCTATTTGGGGTCTTTTGTGTTTCCATATGAATTGGGAAATTTTTTGTTTTAGTTCTGTGAAAAATATCATTTGATAGGCATCAAATTTGATAGGGATCACATTGAATCTATAGATTGCATTTGGTGCTATAGTCATTTTCACAATATTGATTCTTCCTACCCAGGAACATGGGATATCTCTTCATCTGTTTATGTCATCTTTGATTTCTTTCATTAGTGTCTTATAACTTTCTGTGTACAGTTCTTTGGTCTCCTTAAGTAAGTTTATTCCTAGATATTTCTTTTTGTTGCAGTGGTGAATGGGAACGATTCCTTAATTTCTCTTTCTGATTTTTCGTTGTTGGTACGTAGGAATGCAAGTGATTTCTGTGTATTGATTTCGTATCCTGCAGCTTTGCTAAATTCACTGAGTAGCTCTAGTAATTTTCTGATATTATCTTTAGAGTTTTCTATGTACAGTATCATGTCATCTGCAAACAGTGAAAGCTTTACTTCTTCTTTTCCAATCTGGATTCCTTTTATTTCTTTTTCTTCTCTGATTGCTGTAGCTAGGACTTCCAGAACTATGTTGAATAACAGTGGTAAAAGTGGACACCCTTTGTTCCTGATCTTTTGTTTCTGATCTTTTGTTTCTGGGGGAATGCTTTCAGTTTTTCACCATTGAGAATAATGTTTGCTGTAGCCTTATCATATATGTCCTTTACTATGTTGAGGTAGGTTCCTTCTATGCCCATTTTTTGAAGAGTTTTAATCATAAATGGGTTTTGAATTTTGTAAAAGGTTTTTTCTGCACCTATTGAGATTATTATATGGTTTTTATCTTTCAATTTGTTAATATGGTATATCACATTGATTTTGCGTATATTGAAGAATCCTTGCATTCCTGGAATACACTCAACTTGATCATGATGTATGTGTTTTTTGTGTGTCGTTGAATTCTGTTTGCTAAAATTTTGTTGAGGATTTTTGCATCTATATTCATCAGTGATACTGGCCTGTAGTTTTCATTTTTTGTGTTGTCTTTGTCCAGTTTTGATATCAGGGTGGTGGTGGACTCATAGAATGAGTTTGGAAGTGTTCCTTCCTCTGCAGTTTTTTGAAAGAGTTTTGGAAGGATAGGCGTTAGCTCTTCTCTAAATGTTTGATAAAATTCTCCTGTGAAGCCATCTGGTCCTGAGCTTTTGTTTTGGGGGAGATGTTTGATCACAGCTTCAATTTCAGTGCTTGTAATTGGATTGTTCATGACTTCTATTTCTTCCTGGTTCATTCTTGGAAGATTGAACTTTTCTAAGAATCTGTCCATTTCTTCCAGATTATCCATTTTATTGCCATATAGTTGTTCATAATAGTGTCTTAAAATTATTTGAATTTCTGCATTGTGTGTTGTAACCTCTCCTTTTTCATTTCTAATTTTGTTGATTTGATTCTTCTCTCTTTTTTTCTTGATGAGTCTGGCTAAAGGCCTGTCAGTTTTGTTTATCTTCTCAAAGAACTAGCTTTTAGTTTTTTTAATCTTTACTATTGTTTCTTTCATTTCTTTTTCATTTATTTCTGCTCAGATCTTTGTGACTTATTTCCTTCTACTGATTTTGGGGTTTTTTTGTTCTTCTTTTTCCAGTTGTTTTAGGTGTAAAGTTAGGTTGTCTATTCAGTGTTTTTCTTGTTTCTTGAGGTAGGATTGTATTGCTATAAACTTCGGTCTTAGAACTGCTTTTGCTGCATCCCATAGGTTTTGAGTTGTCGTGTTTTCATTGTCATTTGTTTCTAGAAATTTTTTTATTTCCCGTTTGATTTCTTCAGTGTTGTTCAATATCCATGTGTTTGTGTTTCTTACAGTTTTTTTCTTGTAATTGGTATCTAGTCTCATAGTGTTGTGGTCAGAGAAGATGCTTAATACAATTTCAATTTTCTTAAATTTCCTGAGGTTTGATTTGTGACCCAAAATGTGGTCTATCCTGGAGAATGTTCCATGTGTACTTGAGAAGAAGGTGTACTCTTTTGCATTTGGATGGAATATCCTGAAGATATCAATGAGATCCATCTCATCTTATGTATCTTTTAAGACTTGTGTTTCCTTATTAATTTTCTGATTTGATGATCTGTCCATTGGTGTGAGTGGGGTATTAAAGTCTCCTACTATTATTGTGTTACTGTCAATTTCTCCTTTTATGTCTGTTAGTGTTTGTCTTACGTGTTGAGGTTCATTCTATATTGGGTGCTCCTATATTGGGTGCGTAGATATTTACAATTGTTATGTCTTCCTCTTGGATTGATCCCTTGATCATTATATAGTGTCCTTCCTTATCTCTTGTAATCTTCTTTATTTTAAGGTCTATTTTGTTTGATATGAGGATTGCTACTCCAGCTTTCTTTTGCTTCCCATTTGCATGAAGTATGTTTTTCCATCCTCTCACTTTCAGTCTATATGTGTCTTGAGGTCTGACGTGGGTTTCTTGTCGACAGCATATATATGGGTCTTATTTTTGTGTCCATTCAGCCAGTCTGTGTCTTTTGGTTGGAACATTTAATCCATTTACATTTAAAGTAACTCAATGGACATGGATTTGGGTGGACTCTGGGAGTTGGTGATGGACAGGGAGGCCTGGCGTGCTGCGGTTCATGGGGTCGCAAAGAGTCGGACATGAGTGAGCAACTGAACTGAACTGAACATTTAAAGTAATTATTGATATATATGTTCCTATTGCCATTTTCTTAATTGTTTGGGGTTGATTTTGTAGATCTTTTTTCTTCTCTTGTATTTCTTGGCTATATAAGTCCCTTTAACATTTGTTGTAAAACTGGTTTGGTGGTACATAATGCTGTTAACTTTTGCTTGTCTGAAAAACTTTATTTCTCCATCAATTTTGAATGAGATCCTCGCTGGGTACTGTAATCTTGGTTGTAGATTTTTTCCCTTTCAGTACTTTAAATATATCCTGCCATTCCCTTCCAGCCTGCAGAGTTTCTGCTGGAAGATCAGCTGTTAAGCATATGGTGTTTCCCTTGTATGTCACTTGTTGCTTCTTCCTTGCTCCTATTAATATTCTTTCTTTGTGTTTAGTCTTTGTTAGTTCGATTAACATGTGTCTTGGTGTGTTTCTTCTTTGGTTTATTGTGTATGGGACTCTTTGTGCCTCTTGGACTTGATTGACTATTTCCTTTTCCATGTTGGGAAAATTTTCAGCTATTATCTCTTCAAAAATTTTCTCATACCCTTTCTTTTTCTCTCCTTCTTCTGGGACCCCTATAATTCTAATGTTGGTGCGTTTGATATTGTCCCAGAGGTCTCTGAGACCATCCTCAGTTCTTTTCATTCTTTTTACTTTATTCTGCTCTTCTGAAGTTATTTCCACCATTTTATCTTCCAGCTCACTGATTTGTTCTTCTGCTTCAGATATTCTGCTATTGATTCCTTCTAGAATATTTTTAATTTCAGTAATAGTGTTGTTTGTCTCTGTATGTTTATTCTTTAATTCTTCTAGGTCTTTGTTAACTGATTCTTGTGTTTTCTCCATTTTGTTTCCAGAGTTTTTGGTGATCTTTACTATCATCATTCTGAATTCCTTTTCAGGTGGTTCGCCTGTTTCCTCTTCAGTTATTTGGACTTCTGTGTTTCTAGTTTGTTCCTTCATTGGTGTAGCATTTCTCTGCCTTTTCATTATTTTTTTTTTAATTAATTGTGTTTGAGGTCTCCTTTTCCCAGGCTTCAAGGTTGGATTCTTTCTTCCTCTTGGTTTCTGCCCTCCTAAGGTTGGTTCAGTGGTTTGTGTAAGCTTCGTACAGGGTGAGATTTGTGCTGAGTTTTTGTTTGTTTTTCCTCTGATGGGCAAGGCTGAGTGAGGTGGTTATCCTGTCTGCTGATGATTGGGTTTGTATTTTGGTTTTGTTTGTTGTTTAGATGAGGCATCCTGCACCAGGGTGTAACTGGTGGTTGGGTGATGCTGGGTCTTGTATTCAAGGGGTTTTCTTTGTGTGAGTTCTCACTATTTGATGCTCCCTAGGGTTACTTCTCTGGTAGTCTTGGTCTTGGAGTCAGTGCTCCCACTCCAAAGGCTCAGGGCTTGATCTCTGGTAAGGAATGAAGATTCCACAAGTGGTTTGTTATGGCATTAAGGGAGATTAAAACAAATATCCCCAAATGCAAAACCAAAGATGAACCCCAGACAAATGGCAGTTACAAAATCAGGTAAATAATAAATAAAATAATGGAATGTACACATATACATATACACCCATGAACAAAGTGAAAACAGTCCAACAAAAAGAAAGTACAGTAGATTGACCTGGCAAACAAAGTAAATAAAAAATTATACATACTATTTAAGAACAAAACTAACTAAAGCACAGACTGGAAAACAAAACTAAAGCAAGGTGCCAAGTGGGGAATGAAGCAATGAAAATAAAACTAACAAATATGTTGAGAGGAAAGGAAAGAAAGAAAGAATAGATATGTGAAGTTAAATAGAGGTAGACGAAGAAGGTTTATATACATTAAAGATTAACTGCGAGAGGAAGAGAACAGTAGGGAAGGCAAACAAAGGAGTAAATGTAGAAAAAGTATAATAGGTTTTTCCAGAAAAATTAAAAATTAAAATTGTAAAAAGGAGAAAAAAAAATGGAAGAAGAAAGAAAAAAGGGGGAAAAAAGGAAAACTCCACAGAACTGCAAAAGCCCAATCAATGTAGAGGCAGAGGCATATAGCAACAATAAAAAGTGTGACTGAATATACACATATACATATACACCTGTAAGCAAAATCAAAACAGTCCAACAAAAGTAAAGTAGAATAGATTGACCTGGAGAACAAAGGAAATAAAAAATTATATCTACCAGAACAAAACTAGCTAAAGCACAAACTAGAAAACAAAACTAGACCAAGGTGCCAATTGGGGAATAAAGCAATGAAAATAAAATTAACAAATATGTTGAAAGGAAAGGAAAGAAACAAACAATAGATATGCAAGTTAAGTATGGGTAGATAAAGAAGATTTATATACATTAAAGATTAACTGTGAGGGGAAAAGAACAGTAGGAAAAGCAAGCAAAGGAATAAATGTCTAAAAAATAATAATAGGTGTAAAAAATTAGAATTAAAGCGAAAAAGGAAAACTCTACAGAACTGCAAAAGCCCAATGTAGAGGCAGAGGTTTATACCAGCAGTAAAAAATGTGACTGAGAAAAAAACTCAAAAGCTTAATTAGATTTCATAGTGGCAATAAAATCAACAACTACAACAGAGGCGGGGGGGAAGGAAAACAAAAAGAAAAAAAAATCCAAAGGAATCTGCAGATCAAGTCAAAACATAAGAATAATAAATGTTTTTCTTAAGTCACTGCTGTCAGAGTCCTTTCCCTCGCTGGGAGTCACAGTCCACCTCCCCTCCCTAGGATGCCCTCCAACACTGTGCTGATCTCTGGACCTGCAGCGGGGGCAGCTCAGATTCTAATCTGGTCCTCCTCCTCTGTCTTCTTGCCTCCGATGTCCACAGCTATCAGAACTAGCGGGTTTGCTTTTGTGGGAGCTTGCAATGATCTTTTATATATTCCATAGACACAGAGTCTGTCTGCCTAGTTGATCATGTGAATTTAATCTGCAGCTTATACAGCTTGTGGGAAAGTTTTGGGTCTTCTTCCTTAGCCACACTGCCCCTGGGTTTCAATTGTGATTTTATTTCCACCTCTGCATGTGGGTCATCCACTGGGGTTTGCTCCTGAGGCTGCCCTGGAGGACTTGGGTTTGGCCCTGTGAGGGCCAGGTGTGGAGGTGGTGCAGCTACTTGGGTCACAGGGGTTCTGGCAGCACCAGGTTCTCAGGGGAGTTGCAGCTAGGGCAGCAGGAAATATAGTGCTCTAGAAGGGTATGGCAACCAGTTTTGGCCAATATGCTCCAGTAGTCTTGCTTGGAGAATCCCCTGCCCTGACAGAGAAGCCTGGCAGGCCACAGTCTACAGGGTCGCAAAGAGCTGGACACAACCGTAGCAACTCAAGACTTTTTGCCTGTGGCAGCTCTGCCCAGTGAGAGTCAAGCGCGAAGGTGGCACAGCTGCTTGGCCTGCGGGGACCCTGGCGGCCAAGTGTGCAGGGACGCAGCCTGCCTCCGCCGCAGGAGTTTTGGCCCCATCAGAGTCTTTCTTCGAGCCTCTTGTAGCTGGCCATAAAAAGGCGTCTCTGGCCAGTCCTTCTCCATAGCTCCTCCCATTCAGGCTCTGAGCAGACTCCCTCGCCTGGGCTCCTCTGTTGTCAGTGCGTCAGGCTCATACAGGGGCCCCCTGGCTGGGGTCCTACTCTGGAGATTGACGCATCAGGCACTTAAAGGGGCGCCCGGGGTGGTGGTGTGCATGTAGAGGGGCCCCCTGGCTGGGGTCTTACCCTGGAGATTGGCGCGTCAGGCACTTCAAGGGGTGCCCAGGGTGGTGGTCTGCACATAGAGGGCCCCCCTGGCTGGGGTCCTCCTCTGGAGATCGGCGCGTCAGGCACTTAAAGGGGCACCCAGGATGGTGTTCTGCTCTGTAGTTCAGTGCGTCGGGCGTTTGATGGTCCAGCCTCTCTATTGTTCAGCTGCCGATGCTGGCCTGTGGGGAGAGAGAGGCTGTGGAGATGGCACCACCCGCTATGCATGACTCAGCAATATTGCCTTGCTTCCATGGCTGCCAGGCTTTCCTCCACTGGCATTTCCCACCACGATCTCCTCCCTCACATCCCCTCGATCGGTCTCTCCGCAGTCAACAGCAGCCCTTGCCCTGGGGTCGCTTCACAGTCCCCAAACTCCAGCTCCCAGCTGCTGCGCCTTCCAGAGGGCCCTCCTCCCTGTCCACAGTATGTATGGCTGTGGCAAGACTGTCTGATTCTCATTCCATTTAGGCCGCCACAGATCAACTGTTTCACTCTCAGCGTTAAATGTTTCTCCTCTGACTCAAGACAGTTGCCCCCATGTGGGGATCGGACCCCTGTTTCAGTTCGCCCACCCCCCAAGGACAGGTTCAATCCTACCAACAGTCCTGTTTTTCCCCCTAGTCCCTTCATCCTACCTAGTTTTGCGTGGTTCTGTATATTCTTTTCTGCTGGTCAGGTACTCCTATCTGCTCTCAACTGGTGTTCTGCATGCACTTCTGTGTCTGAAGGTGTATTCCTGATGTATCTGTGGAGAGAGATATACTTCATGTCCACCTACTCCTCCGCCATATTGTTCTTCCTAAGTTTTTTTTTTTTAATTTAAGTATAGTTGATTTACAAGGTGTTACTTTATCCATTCATCTGTTGATGGACATTTAGGTTGCTTCCATGTCTTGGCTATTGTAAGTAGTGCTACTGTGAACACAGGGCTGCATGTATCGTTTTGAATTAGAGTTTTTTCCAGATATATGCCCAGGAGTGGTTTTACTGGATCATGTGGTAACTCTTATTTTTAATTTTTTAAGGAACCTCCATACTGTTTTCCATAGTGACTGTACCAATTTACATGCCCACCAACCCAGTGTAACAAGAGTTCCTTTTTCTCCACACCCTCTCCTGTCTACAGTTTATTATTTGTAGACTTTTTATTGATGGCCATTAAAGACGGGAGTGAAAAAGCTGGCTTAAAACTCAACATTCAGAAGACTAAGATCATGGCATCTGGTCCCATCACTTCATGGCAAGTAGATAGGGAAACAATGGAAACAGTGACAGACTATTTTCTTGGGCTCCAAAATTACTGCAGATGGTGACTGTAGCCATGAAATTAAAAGATGCTTGCTCCTTGGAAGAAAAGCTGTGACCAACCTAGACAGCATATTAAAAAGTAGAGACATTACTTTGCCGACAAAGGTCCATCTAGTCAAAGCTATGGTTTTTCCAGTAGTCATGTATGAATGCGAGAGTTGGACTATAAAGAAAGCTGAGTGCCGAAGAATTGATGCTTTTGAACTGTGCTGTTGGAGAAGGCTCTTGAGAGTCCCTTGGACTGCATGGAGATCAAACCAGTCCATCCTAAAGGAAATCAGTCCTGAATATTCATTGGAAAGACTGATGCTGAAGCTGAAACTCCAGTACTTTGACCACCTGATGCGAAGAACTGACTCACTGGAAAAGATCCTGATGTTGGAAAAGATTGAAGGCAGGAGGAGAAGGGGACGACAGAGGATGAGATGGTTGGATGGCATCACCGACTTGATAGACATGAGTTTGAGCAAGCTCCAGGAGTTGATGATGGCAGGGAAGCCTGGCATGCTGCAGTCCATGGGGTCGCAAAGAGTCAGACACTACTAAGTGACTGAACTGATTCTGACCAGTGTGAGGTGATACCTCATTATTGTTTTGATTTGCATTTCTCTGATAATTAGTGATGTTGAGCATCTTTTCATGTGCCTGTTGGCCATCTATATGTCTTCTGTGCAGAAATGCCTATTTAGGTCTTATGCCCATTTTTTGATTGGGTTGTTTGGTTTTTGTTGTTGAGTTGTATGAGCTATTTGTATATATTGGAAATTAAACCTTGTTAATCATATCATATGCCAGTACTTCAGTTTATCTTAAAATTGATGGTATCTGATGGTTAATTTTTTGTGTCAACTCACCTGGGCCATGGAGTGCCCAGACATTTGACTAATCATTCTGGTTGTGTCTGAGGGTATTTCTGGATGGGATTAACATTTGAATTGGTAAACATAGTAAAGTAGATTGCTTTTCTTAATATGAATGGGTCCCATCCAAAGACCTAAATAGAACAAAAAGGAATAAGGGGTAATAACTCTTCCTGCTTGACTGTTGAGCTGGAACTTTGGTCTTTTCCTGTTTTTTCACTCTCACTGAAACATTGACTCTTCCTGGGTCTCAAGCCTCCTGACTTTGGACTGGAATTACAAGTTGTCTCTCCTGATTCTCTAGCTTGCTGACTGCAGATGTTGGAATTTCTTAGGCTCTGTAATGCGTGAGCAAATTCCTTATAATAAATTATGTGTAGATATGCCTACGTATTATTGGTTCTCTTTCTCTGGAGAATGAAGACTAATGCAGGTGAGGTCTGAAATTTGATAAAATATGATAATTGAGGGTACGTTGATTTCCCTCTAATTGAGAGTCTTGGTGGTTTTGGAGAGTGTTTCACACCGAACATAATCATGGAAGTTGAGTTGTAAGTGAGAAGATGCTACTGTTCTATACCAGGATAGCTTTCTGGCAATGGGGAGTCAGGGTTTGGGAGTTATTACGCCAGGAGAGACAGTGTTAGAAAGACAGTTTTCTTCCCAGCTCTGTTGTATACTTCGTTTGTGACTTTAGGTAGGTCACCTAACCTGTCTGGGATTGGTTTCCTTTTCTGTGAAAGAGCTGATTGAACTAGGTGATTTCAAAATCCTTTTTCATTTCTCAGGGTCTTAGCAGTTGATTCTTCTGTTTCAGTGAGGGGAGATGCGTAAGGTGTAAACAATGACTTGCAGAGGGCTACAGTATCACTAGTAGTATCCAACTCCTGGAGTGCTGATTGTATACTCAACAAGTCATAATCTCATGACCAGGTTGATTTCTTGAATTGTAATGTTTGTGTCAAGTACAGTAGCTTTCAGGTTTGTTTGCATAGAATTTGAAACCAGGCCCAGGAAGCATCACCTTCTGAAACAAAATTTACAAGTTCATCCCAAGAGGTTTTCCATCCAGTAATTGACTTGTGTGGGTGTTGAGTTAAGGCCTTGGGACTCCTGACATCCAGTAAAGGGTCTAGGTGCTTCCCTGTCAGTGGTTCCCTGACATTACTATTTTGACATCAATAGGTGACTTACGTATTTACTTGGTGTGAATCTGTTCCCAAGAGCCCATCAGGTATGTACCTGAGCAGCCCTTGGGGCCCTGCCCAAAGTTCCTACCAACCTTCTCTCTGACTGTCTCAGTCATAGAAGAGTCCAGTGAGAGAAATGTATCCTTAAAGGGCTGTGGCATTTCAGAGAGAGAGAAAAAAAAAATCTGACAGAGGAGACTGACAAGGCTTATGCAAGAGATAGTCAGGGATGACATTTTTAGGAAAAAGATCCAATTTGAGCGAAAACTCTGAAGCAGGAATACAGCAAGTTTGGTGTGACTAGAAAATAGGTTGTGTAAGAGGACTAGATAAGATGTGAGTTTCCACTGAATATGATTTGTCCTGTGAAATTCTCTGAAGTAAAAATAGTTAAGCCCGTGAATGTTTTAAGATTATTCCATTTCAGTGCATCAATACCAAACAGTAAATTAAAGTTATCTATTCCTAGAAATCATATGACCTTAGGCAGGCCTGTTAGGCAGCACTTTGTGTAATGTTGAAAGGTCAGTATAATCCTTTGTCTCATTTTGAGGTTCAGAATAATTTTTCTTAACCAGAGGGGAAGAAAGCAAGTGTGTTAACAATAATGTTTGGAAAACAATAATCTTTAATCTTAGAAAAATTAAAAACCAAAGATTACTAGTACTGTATTGGAGAGAAAAAGGAATAAAAATCATCAGTAATCCCCTTACTTAGAGAATCATCACTATATTTATTGCTGCTCCTTCCAGACTCCTTTGCAAAAATGAAATCAAATATACATCTTTTCTAGCTTTTTTCCCTTAGAATTTTCCCCCAGAAGGTAAGTTCCTTGGGGCTGGAATCCAGCATCCTTTGTTAGGTCCTATACTGTGTCCTGGGAAGCAGTAATTGAGACCATGCTCTTGCTTCTGTTTGCAGGTTGGCAGCCTCGGTGGTTCCTTCTCTGTGGGGGGATATTATCTTACTATGATTCTCCTGAAGATGCCTGGAAAGGTTGCAAAGGGAGCATCCAGATGGCAGTCTGTGAAATCCAAGGTGAGAAGCCAAGAAATTTGCAGGGTTTATTTTTCTTTCTGTTTCTCCCCCAAGATTAAAAAAAAACCAAAACACTGGTTTCTTAGGCCTTTCTGTGCTGCTTCCAAAGTATAGACAAAGATATATTATGTTACGTACCCCACCCCCCCCAAAAAAAAACCTTGCAAGTAAGACCTAAAACTGCAGGCAGTTTTTACAAGAAGGTTGGTTAAGAGGTAATGAAAATAAATGAGAGCAGTGTGTTTATTAATCACACATCTAGTACCGTTTCACAGTCTCTTGCTCACCTGGCACTTGAGGCAATTTTCTAACCTTGTGTTTTTATTGCAACATCAGACACTTCTGTGTTTAGATCAGGACACGTACCTACCTTCTCACCACCACCATACTCAAAACTAAACAAGCAAACACCTAACCGACCTACAAACAGCCTTTACTTCCTGGTTTTAGGAATCTTAGGATATGCTGGGAGGGTGTGGCTCAGAAACCGATTAGAACGGAATTAGGGGCCCAGGGTTTGGAGGGTGAAGGAGAGTGTGGCTTGCTTGTTTCTTCTCCTAAAGGCTTTAAGGGAATTGTCACATTTTTTACATAATGAGTGAAGGAAGGTAGAAAAGGGAAAGTGCTGTGTTCTTGATTGCTTTCCAGTTGTCACTTTTTTAATATGACATGTAAAGGAAGGTAGAAGAGTAAAATTACTCTGTTTAATTGCTTTCCAGCACCCCAAGGAGATGAAGAGCACATCCTTACTTGTTTGCATCAAGCCATTTTGGCTGCAGAGCAGCATGCTTTACACACACACACACACACACGCCAAAAGAGAGATTTTTCCTCTCTCCTCTTCTAAAAGATCCTGAGGAGATTTAAGTGCTTCTTTTTTAGGCCAAAGTCTTGGTGAGACCTTGGAGCCAATTGCAGAGTTTTCCTTCTTCATCAGCAGAGACCTCTAGGAAGAGATAAATAAACCAGAAGTTGTGAGGGCTGGCATCCTCTTTTGGAAGAAGTCCTCAGTGACTGGCCCCAGTAAAGCTGAGGAGTTTGGGTAGAGTGGAGGCTACCCAGACAGGGCTCTTCTGGGTTTCTGACCTCCCTCTGCCTTGCTCCCAGTTCATTCTGTAGATAACACACGCATGGATCTGATCATCCCTGGGGAACAATATTTCTACCTGAAGGCCAGAAGTGTGGCTGAGAGACAGCGGTGGCTGGTAGCCTTGGGGTCAGCCAAGGCTTGCCTGACAGACAGTAGGACCCAGAAGGAGAAAGGCAAGTATTGATTGTGCTCTGGCCTGGGAACCCTGGGAATTACCTGGTGGCATCTCTGGGTTCCCATATTTGTTATCTTGCTTCTGACCACCTAGCCACAGCCAGCTTTTTATGTCGTGTAGGTGCTGTACATCTCAGTGGAACTTAAACAATCTATACCTGACTCTTCTCTCCTAGCATGTCATAGTAGAAAGAGGGTAGGTTTTGGAGCCAGACACAACTGGGTTCAAATCATGGCTTTGTAGGGTACTGGCTTTGTGACCTCGGCATAGGACCTCTCTCATTTTCAGTTTCCTTATGTTTTAGGAAGAGGTAATTACCTACCTTACAAGAATTACCATGAGGATCAGTGATGATATAAAACTGCCTAGTACCTTGTCTGGCACAAAGGTCACTTTTGGTAAAGGGTAGCTGAGCCAGAGGAAGCCTTGGATCTGAGTGTTTGTTACAGTAGCACCCCACTTACCCCTCCTTTTTCCTGGGGTGGATGGCTGCTTAATTGTCAGGTTCCTGCTGCTTAATGCTCATTAACTCAACATCATTAGGTCTCCTGAGAACCGTGACATAACTTTCTATCTGTCCTGGGTCACAAGTGCCTGAGCTTACTGCCTGAGCTCTGCCTTCCGACCTTGCATCCCCAAATGTACACCTGGAAAGATTGGTAGGAGAGAGAGGGGCCTCTGGGAAAAGTGTTTCAGGGACCTTTCTTGTGGCACATAATGGCAGATGTGCTTCACTTTTGAGGTAGACACAGTAAGATGGCCTCTTGGTTGGTTTTTAATGCTAAAATACTGGATTACGTAGCCTGTCCCTTCTCTAGCAGATCTTCCAGACCCAGGAATCAAACTGGGGTCTCCTGCATTGTAGGCCGATTCTTTACCAGCTGAGCTACAAGGGAAGCCCTTTTAATGCTAAGTCAAAAACAAATTCTTGACTCTGTGAGCTCTGACTCATGTCAGGTAGAATGTGCCGGCTTTTTCACAGAGAACAAAACAGAGGCAGTAATGACTGTAGCCGAGCCCTTGGTGCCAGGGTGGATGGAGTGCTGACCTAATGAAAACACAGTAGGTGTGCAGAGGGTGCCATTTGCCTCTCCAGGCAGCATGCTGGACCAGTCCTCTGATTCATGAGCTATCTTATTAGTGGTCATTGCATGTTACAGACCACTGCTTCCCAGTTTTGAGCACCATGTTAGCAGGTAGATAGGTGTGACCCCATTTTACAGATAGAAAAACTGTGGCAGAACTGAGATCAAAACTCTGAACCTTTGACTCTGTTCCCAGTTCTGACACAAGTGAATCAGAGGTATATGTCTCCTTCCTGAACTGGTGATTAGTAAATATGTTGGGTCAAGAAATAGTGTAGATTACTTCAGAAGGCTAGGAATCTCCTTTTTCTGTTTTTCTTGTTCCCATAACTTCAGTTATATAGTATCTGTAGCCCATAATATAAACATCTGACTTTAAAACATAGATTATATTTTATCTGTATAGTATACCAACTAGTATATCAGTTATTTATTCTGATAATTGCATTTTCATCATTTTGTTATTTAGAATTTGCTGAAAACACTGAAAACTTGAAAACCAAAATGTCAGAGCTAAGACTCTACTGTGATCTTCTTGTTCAGCAAGTAGATAAAACGAAAGAAGTGACCACAACTGGCGTGTCCAGTTCTGAGGTAAAATACCATTCGTCTTTGAAAAGTAGCACCAGATGTTGCTTACCTGTGATGCATATTCTTACATAATCCATACCATGGAATATACTGTTTTTCACAGAAAATAAGTGATAGACTTAAACAAAGAGAAGAAATGTATGCATTTCAGCATATGGAAGCATATAGTTTTCCTTCCTGGGAAGAATTCAGGATTAATTGATAACATTTGGAACTTTTAACTTTAGTACTAGTGTACTAGAATACGTGTCTTCTCAGTTTGCATAACTTGTAAAAATACAGCCTTAACTGTCTAACAGCGCTGTTTCTGTACCATTGATGTGGCTCCTAAGATGACAGCATCTTGCGTGTCAGTTATGCGTATCTGTCACCTCTGTTGAGGCTGTAACAGGATTTATTTCACCACGGTAGATGTTCTGCTTTAGTATAGACTAGCGTTTTCAGAGATAGAGACACAGCTTTATTTCTCTCCATCGTCAGCAAGGATTGAAATCTTTATCACTTATTAATGAAATTGTTATTTTCTCATTCTAAAACATATATTAAAAGATGTATCTGGTGTTAATCTATGTATTGAATGGTTCACATTAGCCAGAGAGAGGTCTCTGCTCTGCTCTCAAAGAAGTTATCTGAGAAACGGTGCCTACAAAAATGAAGAATCTGTAGATTATCATTACTTAGGTAATATAGCACTATGCTACTAATAGTATATGTGCTCTAAGTTTTTCTAATAAAAGTGTTTTAGCTCACTTTCGTTCACTCTTTGGGGTGGGGGGATCTCTCTTACTAATTTAGCATGTTGTGTACAAGACACTATGCTGAGGGAGGGCAGAGGGAGGGCCTTCAGTGCTGCTTTTGGGATGTTAGAACCTAGAGCAGTGATTCTCCAGCCAGAGCAGTTTGCGCCTCAGGAGACATTGGGCCATGGCCGAGACAGTTTCGGTTGTCACTACTGAGGGAGTGCTGTTGGCATCTAAGGGAGAGAGGTCAGATGGCCAGATGCTGCTTAATATCTGGAAGGGACAGGAGAGCCACTCCCCCTCCATCTCCTCCTCCAATAATTAGCCAGCCCCAAATGCCAGTGGAGCCAAGGAAGAGAAGCCCTGGTCTAGAGGGAAAGAAGAGAGTGAATGCAGCAACTTTTAATTCAGAAGTGTTTATAGTAAGTATTTAATTCAAAAGTGTTTGTATTAGTAGGAAGTGTTTATAGTAAGTGCCTCGGAAACTTGCTAATGAAACTGTGGCTATGGTGTTGTGATTTTTTGTTGTTGTTCAGCTGCTAAGTCATATCTGACTCTTTGTGATCCCATGGACTGCAGCATGCCAGGCTCCTCAGTCCTTCAGTATCTCCTGGAGTTTGCTCAAATTCATGTCCATTGAGTTGGTGATGCTATCTTACCATCTCATTCTCTGCCACTTCCTTTTCCTTTTACCTTTAATCTTTCCCATCATCAGGGTCTTTTCTGGTGAGTCAGCTCTTTTACATCAGGTGGCCAAAGTATTGGAGCTTCAGCTTCAGCATCAGCCCTTCCAATGAACATTTAGAGTTGATTTCCTTTGAGATTAACTGGTTTGATATCCTCCCTGCAGTCCAAGGGGCTCTCAAGAGTCTTCTCCCGCACCACAATTTGAAGGCATCAATTCTGATGCCTTCAGCTTTCTTTAAGGTCCAACTTTCACATCTATACATGACTACTGAAAAAACCATAGCTTTGACTATATGGACCTTTGTTGGCAAAGTGATATCTCTGCTTTGTAATACACTGTCTAGGTTTGTCATAGCTTTCCTTCCAAAGAGCAAGTATCTTTGAATTTCATGGCTGCAGGCACCATTCACAGTGCTTTTGGAGCCCAAAAAAGACAATTTGTCACCACTTCCACTTTTACCCTTCTATTTGTCATGAGGTGATAGGACTGGATGCCACAATGTTCATTTTTGAATGCTGAGTTTTAAGCCAGCTTTTTCACTCTTCTCTTTCACCCTCATCAGGAGGCTCTTTAGTTCCTCTTCACTTTCTGCTGTTAGAGTGGTATTATCTGCATATCTGAGGTTGTTGATATTTGCCCTGGGAGTCTTGATTCCAGCTTGGATTCATCCAGCTTGGCATTTCACATGATGTACTCTGTGTAGAAGTTAAATAAGCAGGGTGACAATATACAGTCTTGTCATAATCCTTTCCCAATTTGGAACCAGTTCTAACTGTTGCTTCTTGACCTGCATACAGGTTTCTCAGGAGACAGGTAAGGTGGTTTGGTATTCCCATCTCTTTAAAAATTTTCCAGTTTGTTGTACACAGTCAAAGGCTTTAGTGTAGTGAAGCAGAAGTAGATGTTTTTCTGGAATTCCCTTGCTTTTCTCTATGATCCATTGATTGTTAGCAATTTGATCTCTGGTTCCTCTGCCTTTTCTGAACCCAGCTTGTACATCTGGAAGTGCTCGGTTTTTGTACTGCTGAAGCCTAGCTTGAAGGGTTTTGAATATAACCTTACTAGTGTGTGAAATGGGTACAATTGTATGGTAGTTTGAACATTCTTTGGCATTGCTTTTCTTTGGGATTGGAATGAAAACTGACTTGTGGCTCAGTTGATGAATCCACCTGCAATGCTGGTGGGACCTGGGTTCAGTCCCTGGGTTGGGAAGATCCCCTGGAGGAGGGCATGGCAACCCACTCCAGTTTTCTTGCCTGGAGAGTCCCCATGAACAGCAGAGCCTGGCAAGCTACAGTCCATGGGGTCGCAACGAGTTAGACACGACTGAGCAGCTCAGCACAGCACAGCAGATAGCCACTGCTGAGTTTCCAGATCTGCTGGCATATGGAGTGCAGCACTTTCACAGCATCATCTTCTAGGATTTGAAATAGCTCAGCTGGAATTCCATCACCTCCACTAGCTTTGTTCATAGTAATGCTTCTCAAGGCCCACTTGGCCCCACACTTTAGGATGCCTGGCTCTAGGTGAGTGACCGCACCTTCGTGGTTATCCAGGTTATTAAGATCTCTTTTTTGTACAGTTCATCTGTGTATTCTTGCCACCTCTTCTTAATCTCTTCTGCTGCTGTTAGGTCCTTACTGTTTCTGTCCTTTATTGTGTCCATCCTTGCATGAAATGTTCCCTTGATATCTCCAGTTTTCTTGAAGATGTATTTGTCTTTCCTGGGTCTCCTGCATTGGCAGGTGGATTCTTTGCCACTGAGTCAACAGGGAAGCCTTGTTGTGGTTTATGATAAGAAACATATGTTTGGTCTTTGGTTTTTGGCAGAGAGTTCCTAAGGTAACCATTGGAATTTCCTGTCCTGCAAGTGATCAAGATGTCTTTTGTTATGTTAATAAGGCAACTATTGAGAAGTGCCTAAAGATGGAGGTTCTGGTTGACAGTAGACCCTACTAAGTAGGGTTGGTTACTTTCTTTCCTATCCCCTCACCTCCTGAGAGGGTAGAGGGACTGAAGATTGACCCTCTGTCACCCTTGGCCAATGATTTAATCAATCATGCCCATTTAATGAAACTTCAAAGCATGGGGTTTATAAAGCTCTTGAGTTGGTAAATAGTGTTGACTGGGGAGAGGGGCACACTCAAGGGAGCATGGAAGCTCCAAGCCTGTTCCCACATGCCTTGTCTTGTGCATCTCTTCCATCTTGCTGCTCCTGAGTTATACCCTTGTATAATAAACCAGTGATTTAGCAAGTAAAATGTTTTTCTTAGTTCTGTGAGCTGCTCTGGTAAAGTAGTTAAACACAAGGAGGGGGTTGTTGGAATCTGCAGTCTATAGTAGGTCAGTCAGTAGTACAAGTGACACCCTGAACTTGCCATTGGTGTCTGAAGTGGGGGTGGGAAGCAATCTTGTAGGACTGAGCATGTAATCTGTGAGACCTGACACTATTTCCAGGTATATTGTGTAGACCTGTAGGACACCTGGCTGGTGTCCAGGAATTTCTTGGTGGTGTGGAAAAAAATCACACATTCTGATTGGTATCTGAATCATAGTGGTTCATAACCATTAACATCTCACTTGTTAGAAATAATAAATTAAAGCAAACATAGGGGCCATGGTTAAAGAACAAAATTCAACTGAGTAAAATTTAAAGATCTTACTGGCTTTATTCAGCAGTTCATGAATTGAGCAGCATCCAGTCCATCCAGCAGATTGAAAGGAGCTGTGAAGAGCTGTACCAGGCTAGAGATTTCTGTGGACCAAAGTGAGCAGGAACAAGGAAGTTATTAGTGGATATTTCCTGAATGGTTAAAACAAGGTTACTTTTCTTATATGGAGCAAAGGGAAGTCTTGGAGCCAGGTCAGTAACTTGCGCTGAGCAGGCAAGCACTGATTGGTTGACCTAGGCCTGCCTTTTCTGGGAGGCCCAGCATAGAAACGTAGCTACATTTCTGGTTTGCTGATGTGAGGCTTAGCATGAGTGACTCCATCTTGGGCCAAATCTGGTAGCTTTAACACCACTAAGATGTGGTTACCATACTCTCTAATCTGAGGGTGGCCTGTTTTCTGAACAACTTATTAGTATCAATATCCAGTATCACACTGAGAAAGTGAAATGACTTGGAGAAAAAAATGATCTGATGCTCAAAAGAATTCCAGTTGCAAAAACCTTTTAGACTCGTCTGTACTGAAAGCCAAAAAGCCCATTCTGAAAGCAAATAATGTCGTATTTGGTTTCTAATACTTCTGTTCTGGAAGCTCATTTTTCACTCAGAAAATGTTTCTCCATTGGTCCCACTGGTCATCAATCCATGTGACTCTGTTTGGTGTCTGCCACCCCTTATAGACTAGAAACTCCATGAGGGCTCAGTGCCTGACATATTGCTGTCATATAGAAGTTGTTGCCTTCAGCTGGAGTGACGAGTAAGCATGAAGGGCAGGCTGAGGGTAAGGCTTGTGTATGGATAATAGATAAATAGACTTGTTTAGTCATTTTCTTTTATAACTGGTACACATATTTGTCCAGCAAAATAGATGGGATTATTATTATTGTTGTTTTGTGGTGGATAAAACCTCTAAGACTATTCCACAATTGGGCTCTTTCCTTTTTGGCAAAGTAAAGGCATCTTCCACTCTGGTTGTTTCATAGGAGGGAATTGATGTGGGAACTCTGCTGAAATCAACCTGTAACACTTTTCTCAAGACTTTGGAAGAATGCATGCAGATTGCAAACGCAGCCTTCACTTCTGAGCTGCTCTACCGCACACCTCCAGGGTCACCTCAGCTGGCTATGCTCAAGTCCAACAAGGTAACAGACCAGCTCAACTTGGCTGCAGCAGGGCATAATGGAAAGTTAAGAACGTGTTAGACTGAGCTGCTATATAAGGAAGGCAACCGATGAGTTCCCTTTGGCAACTGTAGTGGACTTTCCTTTATGTGTACTTTTATATCTGCCCTCAGTCCCTCATATCCACTCAGGTACTGTTGGCAGTTTTACCACCTAGACGTGTCTCTCTCTCTCTGATGTAACTGGCCTCTTTTCTCCAGCCTCCTTGTCCAGTGAGTCTTGTTGAGATTGGTGGTAACCTTGTAACTAACTGCCTTTTGGCTACTCTTTCAGGCAGCCTACAATATTTCTATTCATGCAATGTAAATTGGACCACCTGAAACTTTTGGTGATTCCCTTGTTACCTACAGGTTAAAATCAAAATGTCTTAGCTGCTTCCCACATCACCAGCCTTTCTTTTTTTTTGTCATAACCAGGTTTAAAGCTGTTAACTGCTTATAGCTCCCCCACTTCTTTGGGCCGTTTCTCAGTACCAAGAATGCACTTCTCACATGTCTTTCCCTGGTTAGCTTTTACTCATCCCTCAAAATTTAATCTCTTTCCTTGAATCCCTTAGTTGGGCTAAGAGTTCCTCCTCTACACATACCCCTGTTTTAGCCTCAGTCTGTATTGAAATTACCTTGAGGGCAAGAACTCTATACTGTGAACCTTTATACTTCCAGTGTTTGGTGAAATGCTGCATCATAGTTTGGCATTTAATAATATTTTAATGAGTGTGATTGTAATTACAAGAAAGCCAAGCATTTGAATATAGTATTCAGGTCCTTCGAAAGACCATTTTCCTTTTTCTTGGAAATTTGGGTACCCTTATTTGAATAACTATGAAAGACTGGTTGGGTTCAGTGACTCCTTTCTTTTGGCGGGACCTAAGGAGATTCCTCTTGAGTAGGGTAGTGTGTATTATGATCATATTTACCACTCTCATATGGGATAAAACTCTAAATATATTCTATTGGGTGTTTTAACATGTGAACTTTCTTTTCTTTGCTTCTTTTAAAGATGAAACATCCTATTGTACCGATTCATAATTCATTGGAAAGGTACAGTAACAGTTTTTGTTTTTTCTTCTTTCTAAAAATATTAAAAAAAGGATATTGGTATTTCTTGTTTTTGTTTTTGTTTTTAATAATATTTTTATCATGTGGTGGTTTTTCTCATGGTTTGAGATGATACCAAGGGAAACAGTGTCTGATTTTGGGTGTCTCTTTTGGGTGAGCCTAAAGCAATGCAGACTTTCATTCAACACTGACTACTAGTGAAGAAGTTTGCATTTCCCCAGGATATGGATCTCATGCATCTTGTCTAGTAACTTTTCATCTCTCTGGTGCCTGAGTGTTGGAACCTCCTCTCTTGTGGAGGAGCTGAGCATTGATTTAAGTGTGCTTCCTTGGTAGCTCAGACACTAAAGTGTCTGCCTACAACGTGGGAGACCTGGGTTTGATCCCTGGGTCAGGAAGATCCCCTGGATAAGGAAATGGCAACCCACTCCAGTATTCATGCCTGGAAAATCCCATGGACTGAGGAGCCTGGTGGGCTACAGTCCATGGGGGTCGCAAAGAGCTGGACACAACTGAGCGACTTCACTTCATGTATCAGAAAAGACAGTGCTATTTTGTTTAAAAATAAAAAGATAGCTTTACGGGTTGGGAAAAGGATGTAATATCAAAATCTGAATTATTAGAAAAAAGTACATGTTTACACAGTTGTGTTCCAGTTATTAAATAAGGTCTTTGAAAGTGAAAGTGAAGGTCTTTACTTGGTTATTATTTCATATAAGCATTTCCATATTTTGACATAATCCATGTATCTGTCTTTTCAAGTTATAATTTAATATTTCATCTCTTTATATACTGTTTGCTTCTTTAGTACAAAGATTGTTCCTGTTTGGTTAACAATTTTCTCTTGATCTAAATATTTCTACAAGGAACATTTTGTAGATTTTTTTTTTCTTTTGAAGTATTTCATCAATATATACTCATTTTTAATTACTGAGTTGAAATATAGTGTCTTTTTACAAAACAAATGGTTTTTCTGGAATCACCACATAGCTTGGACCTTTTTCCTTTATTCTTTTTTTTTTTCCCCCCTTTAATTTTATTAGTATAATACTGGCAAGAATACTGGAGTGGATAGCCATTCCCTTCTTCAGGGAATCTTCCTAACCCAGGGGTCAAACCCAGGTTTCCTGCATTACAGGCAAATTCTTTACCATCTGAGCCACCAGGGAAGCCCCTTAGAGGAATGCGTCTTTGTTCTAATTTGGCTGAGTTGAGTTGTTTATAAGGTGTCCTGCTGCTGCTGCTGTTGCTAATTCGCTTCAGTCGTGTCCGACTCTGTGCGACCTCATAGACGGTAGCCCACCAGGCTCCCCCGTCCCTGGGATTCTCCAGGCAAGAACACTGGAGTGGGTTGCCATTTACTTCCCCAATGCATGAAAAGTGAAAAAAGAAAGTGAAGTAGCTCAGTTGTGTCCAACTCTCAGCGACCCCATGGACTGCAGCCCACCAGGCTCCTCCATCCATGGGATTTTCCAGGCAAGAGTACTGGAGTGGGGTGTAAGGTGTTATGATTGTCCCTTAAACAGAATCAGCTATTTCATTTGCATATTGAATAGCCTTTTCTGTTACCCTGAAGAGCAACAGATTCTCAGGATGTATTGTGTCTTCCCAAGTTGTTTCTGTCTTCCTGGACCACAACTTGTGGCTTCTAGTCAGTTAATTGCTAGGCAAACAAATGGAAGTAGTCAGTGATTTGAGACCTGAGAATAGAAAAAAACCTCCCAGGGAGAAGCTGAGGAAAGTGAGAAAAGTGTTAAATATGGTACGTGTAGAAAAGTTGTTTGAAAACCAAAGAGCTGTCAGTGAATATTTCCTGTTGCTGGTGGGGAGCAGGAAGTTTGAGTAAGCTTAGGGTACATAAAGAGCCATTCATGGTTTCTGAACTTCAGCCTGGAGTCAGGCCTGCTCCCAACACAGGAAGATACCTGTCTTGGAAGCAGGAGGGTGGGATGAGAGATTTGGCTTGATTTAGCAATTCTGTTTTTTAATCAGTGTTAAAAGAAGTTGGTAATTGTGAACCCTTCCCCACCAACCCTCAGAATAAGATCATCTGTGCAGTCTATTTATGACCAAGAATTGGACTTTTTTCCTTTTAAAAAATTTTAGGCAAATGGAGTTAAACAGTTGTGAAAATGGATCTTTAAATATGGAAATAAATGATGATGAAGAAATCCTAGTGAGAAACAAGAGCTCCTTATGTTTGAAACCTGCGGAGACAGATTGCAGCATATCAAGTGAAGAAAATACAGATGATAATGTAACAGGTAAAAACAAAAAAGATGTGAAGCAAACCATTGACTGAAAGGATTGTGGGGGTTTGATTCGTTATCCATGATGTGATCCTTGATAGGGATTGGCCTCAAGACCGTGTGCCAGGTAGCTCCTAAGGCAGATGTTGGTTAGATAACATAGGTCACATGACACATTCTGCCATCCCATCTGATCCATGTGTTGAGAAAGCAGAATGAAGAGGGATTTTCCCACTCACTGTTCTTAGCTGTGATATTCATGGGCTTCAGTGAGCAGTAGCTGTCTGTGCTGACTTTTTAAGAGTATGAGTATTAGAGCCTTCTCAGAATTTCAGTCCTTTGAACGTAGACTGATGTGAAACTTAAGGGTCTGCAACGTTATGGCAATGCAGTTTTCCATGCTCCTGATTTCTGATGAGGCCTGAGGATGACAGAATTCACCAGCCACCATCAGATTTTCACCTGGCCTTCACGGTGTTCATCAAACCAAATTTCAAATTTAAGTAATAACCTGTAGTTGAAAATGCTGCCCTTTTGGATTTACTAATTTCATTGTCTCTAGGCACTAAAACCAACTTCAGATCAGTCCATGACAACCATCTTAGAGCTTTTAATTGTTTAAATATTAAATAGTTTGAAAATAAAATTTTTTAGAAAGTTTTCTCCTCATCTCCTCTGGTGAGTGGGGGGAAGAAAAGATGCATTTTTATAGCTGTTAATCTGCACCTAGCAATCCATACATCACCGAAATCTTATCCCTTGAGTAAATAATAAAGACAGGAGAATTTCAGTTAAGACAGTACTCTTGTTTATCTGACCCAGTAATTTTCTTCTAGGAATCTGTCCTCAGGGAATAGTGGATCTAAGGACAGTTATCTGTGGACAGGGATGACCTTTATGACGTTATGGTCACTTCTCATCATTCGTGGTATTTGTGCTCTATACAGTTACTGCAGACCCTAAACTAGCAAATATTGAACTGTTGCTCCTAGGGGAAACACATGGTTAGGTTCTTAAAAGCTTTCCAGGTGCCACTAGTGGGAAAGAACCCATCTGCCAGTGCAGGAGACGTAAGAGGCATGGGCTTGATTCCTGAGTCAGGAAGATCTCCTGCAGGAGGACATGGCAGCCCTCTCCAGTATTCTTGCCTGGAGAATCCCACGGACAGAGGAGCCTGGGGGGCCACAGCCTGTAGCATCGCAAAGAGTCGGACATGACTGAAACGACTCAGCACAGACGCACATGTATACAATAGATAACTAATAAAGCCCTACTGTCTAGCACAAGGAATCTACTCAGTACTCTCTAATGGCCTATATGGGAAAAGAATCTAAAAAAGAATGGATATATGTATATATAACTGATTCACTTTGCTTGTATACCTGAAACTAACACAACATTGTAAATCAACTATACTCCAATAAAAATTTAAAAAAGAAAGAAAAGAAAAAAATATCCCTCCTCCCAAAGGGAAAAAAAAGACACTGTGTTTATATTGTTGACTCATTAACATTGAACCCACAGCATAGTGCTATAACTCATGCCTGAACAAAGCTTATCTTATATAAGCTTATATATTAAATAACATGTGTTTTTCCATAAGGCACATTACAGCCTTCTTATGCTTAGAACACTAGAAAGCACTACCCTTGGAGGGCCTTTTAAACAGCAAAATCAACAATGAAATGCACACAAGTGCAAAAAACATGGCACCAAATAAACACATTTGTGTACAGTATGAAAGGTGAAACAAGAAGGCAGTATCACCTTGTTTAGCTTCCGTTGGGAACACGTGTGTGAGGTAACTCAGTTTTTTTTTACCACTCTGCACATATCTAGAATGACTGCAAGAATGCCATACGCATTGATTTTAGTATTACAAATAAACAGGCAAGCAAATCTGCAAAGATAGACTACACTAATAATGAGGCTCAACTCTATTTATTATACTCAAATTTTAGAAACCACCTAAATGCCCTCCACATAAGCATGATGCAGTATTACATGATCATTAAAATCATGTTTTGAAATGTATTGAGTGATAATGAAAACATTTATGATATCAATGAAAAGAAGCTGGATGAAAATCTACATATATTTAAACCCAATTTTGTGTGTGATGTGTAATATTTCACTCATTGATTTTTCTTTCTTTATACTTTGCTGTGTTAGAAATGTTCAACAATAAATATGTATATAAATTAATCTTTGTAAAAAATAAAAGTTACTAATAGGTATCTTCTGCTATACAGTCCAAGGTGAAATGATGAAGGAAGTTGGAGAGGAAAGCCTGGGAAATCATGACAGCGACTTGGCACAGCCTGAATTGCACTCCACAAACAGCTCTCCAGAATCCCATTGGGAAGAAGACCAAGAAGTCATCCCAACTTTCTTTAGTACCATGAACACCAGGTATTCATGGTATTCTCTACTCTTTCACATCACTGACATTTGGATACCAGTCTTCCTCCAGAATAGAGATTGTGGCGTACCATGTGTCTGCTTTATTGTTCACCTTGTCTGAAGCAGTGGATAAGAAGAAGCTGGATTGCAAGAATATATGCTGTCAACAAGTTTTAGCTTGCTTTGGTGAATTGCCTTTGGAAAGTGGTTTTATTAGACCGTGTTATAATAGGAAAACAGTCACTGGGTTGGTCGTGTTTGTGAATAAGCCTAATTGATGTGTTCTCAGAGGCTTAGCTGTTTTCATGACTACCTCTGAAGTGCAGAGCATGCTAATATTGTATTTTCAATCTTTCCTCCTTTGTTTCACTAAATTGTTTAGCTTTAGTGACATTGAACTTCTGGAAGACAGTGGCATTCCCACAGAAGCATTCTTAGCATCATGTTATGCTGTGGTTCCAGTATTAGGTAAGATTGCTAGATTTGCCTTAAATTCATTTGTTTCTGGAATCTGTTTCAATGAAGTTATTTTGTAGTAAAAATACACTGAACTATGTGTACAGTTAGATGACCCTTCTTATCTACCTCTTCATATCACCAGACACATACAGTTAAAACTGTGTGACCTTAAACATTATCACATAATTCCACTTCATTTCTAATTATGATTAATAATGATCCCAGAGCTGTGTAATGAAAAAAGGGAATTCTGTTTTCTAGAAATCATATTTAAGAGCAAAAGTGAAAGTATTAGTAGTTGAGGAACAGATCTTCAAATCCACTAGTAGTATGAAAATGGACATGAACACACTCTGGGAGATAGTGGAGGACAGAGGAGCCTCGCATGCTATAGTCTATGGGGTCCTAAAGAGTCAGACACAGCTTAGCAAGTGAACAGCAGCAACAACACTATGAAAATGCATTTTACCACCTAAAACATTTTTTCAGATTAAAAAACATTACATATATAACTTTAAGTTTAAATTCCATTGACTTTTTGTAGAGCCAGTAATACCAGGAATTGCTAATGTGTTAAAGTTTGCTGTAGAATCTGTTTAACTATGTATCTCTTTTTTTAAGTCAAGGTTGATTTTGCATAGAACTTAACTGTTATAATTTAATGAGTTTTGACAAACGCATCTACTGGTGTAATCCACTCCTCTATCAAGACAGAATATGCTTTCATTATCCCAGAATGTCCCCTATTGCAGTCAGTCCCCAAACTGTCTCCCAGCCCAAGGCAACCGTACTGCTTTCTGTTACTGTAGGTTAGTTTTGCATGTTCTAAGATTTCAAATAAGTGGAATCACTTACATACTCTTGCGTTACACTCTCGGTGTAAAGTTTTCATCTTTATTGTTAGGTTTATTAGTAACTCATTCCTTTTTATTGCTGAATAGTATTCTGTTACGGGAGTATACCCCAATTTATTTCTTCAGTCTTCTACTGATAGACATTTGGATAATTTCTTATTTGGGGCTTTGTTGTTGTTGTTCAGTCTCTTAAGTCATATCCGACTCTTTTATGACCCCAGGGACTGTAGCCTGCCAGGCTCCTCTGACCATGGAATTTCCCAGGCAGTAAAACTGGAGTGAGTTGCCATTTCCTTCTCCAGGGGATCTTTCTGATCCAGGGATCAAACCTATGTTTTCTGCGTTGAGGTGGATTCTTAACCACTGAGCCACCAGAGAAGCCCCTGTTTGGGGCTATTATAAGTGAAATTGCTCTTAATATTTTTGCGTCTGTGGGCACATGTTTTCATTTTTCTTAATAACGTAGAGCGGAATTGCTGATTCATAGGGTTTGTACCTCTAACTTCGTGGAGTGGTTGTACCGTTGTGCACGCCTAACAGTAATGTATGAGGATTCTGGTTGCTTCACGTCCTCACTAGCACTTGATGGTGTCAGTATTTTTGGTTTTAGCCATTCCTGTGAGTGTTCAGTGGTGCCTTGTGGCTTTAATTTTTATTTCCCCGATGACTAATGATGTTGAGCAGTTTTTCATATATAAACCATTACTGTCTCTTCCTTCATGCCGTCTGTTCATATCTTTAATTTATTTTTAAAAGTTGGTTAGTTTTCTTTTTATTATTGAGTTGAAAGAGTTCTTTGTGTGTTCTGAATAATGTTTCATTGTAGACATTTTCATTATGAATATTTCCCCCCAGACTATGGCTTGTTTGCTTCTTTTTTTAATGATGCCTTCTGAAATATGTGGAATTTTTAATTTTCATTAAATCGATTTATTTTATTTCTTTTATAATTAGTACTTGCAGTATCCTAAGTAATCTTTGCTTATCCTCAGGGTCATGAAAATATTCTTCTGTGTTGTCTTCTACACTCTTTATTTTTTATGTTTACATCTATGATCCATCTTGAAATTAGTTTTCTATGTGGTGTGAGGTAAAGGTTGAGATTCCTTTTTTTCTTTTCCTTTACCTTGTTGTTCAAAAACCATTTTTTTGTTGTTGTTGTAAAAGTATCTTTTCCCTTTTTTGTTACTTGGCAGTTTTTTGAAAATCAGTTGACCCCATAAGTGTGGATCTGTTTCTGGAGTCTCTTCTGTTTCAATAATCTGTTTTTCGTTACCCTAGAATTATAGTATCTTAATTACTGTGCCTCATTTGTAAGGCTTGAAATCATATAATGTAAATTGTCCTCGTCAAGATGTTTGGCAATTCTAGGTCCTTTGAATGTCCATATGAATTTTAGCTTTTCAATTTTGTTAACAAGTCTGCTGGGATTCAGTTGAATCTGTAACCAGTTACTAGGAAATTGATATCTCAAACAACATTGAGTCTTTTATGAATGTGCCATATCTCTCCATTTAATTAGGTGTTTATTTTCACAGCAATGTTTTGTATAGTGTAAAGGTCTTACACATCTTTTGAAGCTGCCCAGCTAGCTCAGTCGGTAGGGCATGAGACTCTTACACATCTTTTGTCATGAATAGATTTTAAAATTTTATGTTTCTTTATGCTATCAGGAGAAGTATATCATTTTCTAATTGTTCATTAATAGCATACAGATACAGTTGACTTGTATATTGAATAGTTTTTTATAATCATGGATGAGTTAGTTTTACAAAATGTATTTTCTGTGTTTTTTGAAATTATCATTTTTTCCTGTACTTAATGTAATAAATTACGTTGTTTGGATGAATTTAAGCCTTCTATCTTGCTGTTTCTACCATTTTGGCTACTTATTTTGTATTTGTCTTATATATTTTTCCTTATGTACTCCTTTCTTGATTTCTAGACAATTAGTCAATTACTTTTTCATATTCTATTTTACTTCCTCTTTTAGCTTTTTACCTACCTTTGTTCCTGCCTTTCTTTTGGATGAGTCAAGTATTTTAGAATTTTATTACATTTTGTCTTTTTAGCTATACTCTTTGTGTTATTTTTTTCTTTTAATTTGCTCTTCCAACAAAAATATTTAAGCTACTATATATAATTTAAAATTTTCTAGGAGGCATATTAAATTTGTAAAGCAAAACAGATAAAGCTAATTTTAATAATGTATTTTATCTAACTTGGTATATATATCATCTGAACTTGGACTCAGTATAAAAAAATCATTAATGAGCTTTTTTTTTTTTTCTTTGATACTAAGTCTTTGAAGTCTGGTATATTTATACTTCACATTTCAGTTTGGAATAGGTACATTGATTGCCAGGTGCTCAATAGCCACATATCTACCAGCTACCATATTGGACAGTGCAGCCCTATTCTCAACTTAGAAGATTATCCTCACATGCCCTTAAGGCCTCATTGTAGTTACTCGGGAGCAGTACAGTAGAAAAAAGTAATGACAGTGTCCCAGAAATCTTTGAAGCTTATGTTTAGAAAATGATTTAAAAGCAAAAAATGAAAGTTGGGAGTGTTATCCATTAAGTTTATTTTCCACTTGAAAAAATTTCTTTTTCAATGATGTTCTCAATTTTTTCTTCTAGACAAACTTGGCCCTACGGTGTTTGCTCCTGTTAAGATGGATCTAGTTGGAAATATTAAAGTGAGTATACTAGCTTGTCTCTGAAGACTTAATTTGGAGGGAGTAGTTGCATGAAATCTTATCAAAAACAAATGGTTGTTGAGTTTATACTCAGGATGAAAAGCATAGGCCAGCTGTAAGAACCTTTCTCACAGGAGAAAAAAATACTTTAAAAACAGTGCCTTAAAACCCTCAAACTATTTAAATCTGACTTAAACCCAATAAGAATTCTCAAACAAATAAAACAGATTACTTGGAAAACATAAAGACGAAGGTAATAGAGGCTTAATTTATTTTAATATATATTTTAAATTATAATATTATATAATATTATAAAATTATAATATTATAAAATATTAATATATTTTAATTTCTTAGAGGCCTGCTTAACAAACTTATGTAAACTGACTTGCTTGGTAGCTTTAGCACTTTAAACTTATTTCTCTGCTTTTCCTGCAGAAAGTGAACCAGAAGTATATTACCAACAAAGAAGAGTTTACCACACTCCAGAAGATAGTGCTACACGAAGTGGAGGCCGATGTAGCCCAGGTCAGGAACTCGGCTACGGAAGCCCTCCTGTGGCTGAAGAGGTGAGGTGGCCGGGGTAGGGCAGCAGGTGAAATCTAGTCAAGTTGAAATGTTACCTGCAATAAGATTGTTAGGCGAAGGCGGCTACCTCTAATTGCAGGCTGGAACGCAGTTGTACAGAAGGCCTGATGAATAGAACGCCAACTTTTTTTTTTTTGCCTCTGTCTTGATAATGATAAAACATTGTTCATATTAATAGAATATAAAAGATAGGAATCATAAAGGACGGTAAAGCTGATTAGTTTGTCTTTAAGTCAGTGGATCACAAACTGTAACAGCATCAGAATCATTTCAAGGGCTTATTGAAAAAAACAGAGATTGCCCCACCCAAAACCCACAGTTTCTGATTCAGCAAGTCTGGAGTGGGGCCCCGGAATTTGCATTACTGGCTAGTTTCCAGATGATGCTGAAGCAGCTGGTCTTGGGACCACATTTTGAAAACCACTGTTTAGGTATTTCAGATAAGAATGATCTAGAGCAAGCTAAAGGGAAATCACAGGGAAGAAACAAAAAGGACAGCCATGTGACTTAATCTGTTTATTGCTGTGCCCAAGATACTGTTGAAAAAGAAGCTTACGTCTGCCATTTTTTCATACCTATTCAATATAAGTGAACTTTGGAAATAATATTTCCTCCTTTTTTTTTTTTTGTTTTAGAGGTCTCAAATTTTTGAAAGGATTTTTGACTGAAGTGAAAAATGGAGAAAAGGACATCCAGACAGCCCTGAGTAAGTGTTCTCTACATTTTGATTGATTAATTGAAGAGGATGTAGAATGGAGACCCCTGGAGGAGGAGACAGGGTGTGCTTTTCAAGATTTGATTTTGTTTCTTTTCCATTTCATTATTATTAATTGTTTCTCACTACCCATGAGATAGTGACCTGGTAATTTACATCTAATTTATTAAAAATCAGTTTGTCTTAAAGAAGAGCTAAATTAATAGAGAACCATCTTTCAATAGGAAAACCTAATATTTTAAAGAAGTCAGTTCTTAAATAAATCCTTATGTGTCATGAGCCCTACATAATTTTCCCAGGCTTCCCTGTCTGGAAACTTGCTGATGTGCCATGAAACAATATAAAGCTGATATTTCTGTAACACTGTATAAAAAATTTAGATAATCCTAACATCGATCTGTTTTTACAGGTCAGGTTATAGAAATTCTGAAAGACTAAAAGACTTGCTAAGACTACAAAGGATCTGGAGCAGGGTCACTTTGGGGTTGCTGTCTCCAGGGTCTTCATTCTTCCCACAAAAGGTCTTCTCCACCATCCCTGAGCTACCTGCATTTGGGGGCTTCTCATTCATCCTTGAATTTCGAAGACAGTATCAATTATATTGTCCACTGTACGTCCTGATTTCAGTACTAAAAGTATATTCACCATGACAGTTAGGACCCCCTAACCAGTATCTATCAAATTTTATGACTTTGTGGAGTGATTAACATCATGGACTTTCTGGAAAGTATTGTGCCCTTAGGCAATTTACTTTTCTGTGCCTCAGCTTCCTCATCTATAAAATGGAAATGATGATTTGATTTCCTTAATAAGATTGTTGTAAAGATTAAGTAGATTTATGCATGTGAAAAGATTAGAAATTTGGCATATAGTAAGCACTTGAAACTGAAGTCACTCAGTTCTGTCCAACTCTTTGCAACCCCATGGACTGTAACCTACCAGGCTCCTCGGTCCATGGGATTTTCTAAGCAAGAGTACTGGAGTGGGCTGCCATTTTCTTCTCCAGGGAATCTTCCCAACCCAGGGATCGAACCTGGGTCTCCAGCATTGCAGACAGGCACTTTACCATCTGAGCCACCAGGGAAGCCCGGTAAGCACTTACAGAGGTTAACTCTATTGCTGTTTATATTCTCATCATCATGACATATGCACAGTTAATAACCTACCAGAAAATGGGCTTATTTGTCCCAAATCAGAAATGGAAAGTTTACAAAGCTCAGTTGCTAAGCTAGAGATTTCCCTCCAGATTGACTTCTCAGTATGGAAATTTCACAGTAGAAGGAAGATTCCACCACCTCCACCTGCAAGAAAATGCAGATGGTATGGGATTCAGCACTGGGTGCCTGGGGGTGCACTCTGCTTGTCACAGGATGCTGCTGCTTTGTGATTGTTGGCTGTGTGAGGGACAGTGCGGGATGCTGATCCCACACCCCTCTGCTGGAGCTAGGGGAGAGGGGAACCCAGCTGCTTACCTTGGAGGTCGAGAGGAAGTTGAGGATATGCCATTTCTGCCCTGCCCCATCCCTATTTTCTCCCTACCTTTTATTTGGAGACTGGGCCCAGAGATGTTGACTTTGTGAAGAGAGAGGAGACTTAAAGGGTAAATGCTGCTTCAAAGCTGAAATAATCACAGCCAGTCTCAACTTTTCCTTCTTTCTCTTCCCTGCTGGACTACTTTTAGTGAAAAGGAAAGGGGGACTGTAAATTTGAGATTTTCATCCTGATGCTTAGGATTATTTCAGAGGTTTTCATGATTTAAAATATCTTTGCTTACAGGGATTCCTAGTTTCCTGCTGTGGTTCAACGTGGAGAGAGAAAGCTCCCCTAACCACCCCCTCCCCTCTGAACACAGACACAACAAGCTTTGTGCAAACAAATAGAGCTTTATAAGAAATGTTACACATTAACCACTTAGAACCCATAGGCTCCTTGATGCATATTTCTTCTAGACTAATGGCTTCTTTTTTCTCATTTTGAAATAATAGCTTTTATAAGTAGAACTTTTATCTAAAATGAAGTAGTTTGGGTATATAGGTTAAAGAGTGGGTATGTGTAATTTATATGACATATATAGGCAAATTAGCTTACATTTTTTCATTCTAAAATTGAATTTGAGTTATTGTAATAACAGCTACCATTTATAGAGCACTCAGTGTTGGCATGACACAAGGTTCTCCATAAACATCTTCTTTAGTCTGAGTACTCCCCTTTTATAGTGATAAACTAAACTTTAGAGAAGATAAGTACTTTCCCTAGGGTCCCAGATCCAGACCAGTGGTTCTCAGAGTGGTCCAAGGACAGCAGCATCTGAAAACTTACTAGAATTGCAGGCTAGTGGGTCCCACCTGACACCTGCTGACTCAGAAACTCCTGAAATGGGACCCAACAGTGTGTGTGATCGGTGATTCTAATCCATGTTACAATTTGAAACTCATTCGTCCAGAGCTGGGATGTTGAAGCTCACGTGTTGCTAGGCTACATTTGGTTATTTGGGAATTTTGACTGCCTCTAAATGATTATTAAATAAGCAGGAGTAAAAGTACTGAAATTAGTTACCCATAGTATTAGTTAATTTTGCCTCCTTTTCATGATAATGGACTGGTTATCCAATGCCTGAAAATTTTTCCTAACCTAGGAGTAGTAGGAGAATTAGTGGGGATAAATTAAAGATAAACCTTGATGATACTCCCAAATTTGAAATCTACTGCCTAAGACAGGTTTTGAGGTAAATGCTCATAAAACTTGCATAGTCTTAATGGCTTTAAAAATGGGAGATATGTAAAAGTTGAAAATGACAAAATGAAAGCAGTAACATCTATTAACTTTCTGGAAAATGCATGTATAGTCATTGTATTGCTGCAGTTCTGTGACCTAGAATGAGTTTTCAGCATCTGTAGGGAGATCATCAGCTTTACACTGCCCCCTTTTGCATTTGAGCCATCTCTTGAATCCCCCATAGTGATGATTGGAGTGGAATGTTTTGGGTGGTCTCATGCCAAGAGCTGCTCTGAACTCTAGTGTCCTCTGATATTCTCTAGAGATCATTCTAAGGAAAGAGTTGGGTACACAAAGCAAATGTGTTTAATGATCCACCTTGTAGCTGAGCCCCTCCATTCACAGATGCGACATCAAAAAGAGGCTTCAGAAAGCATCCTTGTAAGTGAAAGGAAGAAAAGTTGCTCTGCCATTTCATGCACCATTGTACTAAATGTTATATGCTCTGCACTGCTCCCTCAGCAGGGTAGCGTATTGCCACATCCCTCACCTCCAAATGACTTCATAAATGTCATGTAAACATTAACCTAACCAAAATCTCTAGCACAGAATAGGAAAAAAAAATTAAAGGATACTCAGTTATACAGTTACTATAAAAGGCTTTCACAAATAAGGAGAGCTATATGAGAGAGAAAATCAGAACTTGCTATTAGATATTTGACATCAAATCATAACTTGATCTAACTGTTCTGGAAGTCCTGGGACGTGTGAATGAAGTCATGCCATCTTCAGAACTATTCACAGCGTGTGCTCTAATGGCAGAGCTGGCTTACAGTACAAGTTTTCATCTCCATGGTGCCTGAAGGTAACATAGGATATCTTTGGGTACTGGTTTCATCTCTGTCAACTGGTTATTAAGTTAGCTTTTCTCCACACTATTCATTTTGCCTGAAACTTAGTCACTTTATAGAATTTGGGGGTTTTCCTAGTAGTAGGTCTTTTGGTGTGTGTGCTCAATTGCGTTCAACTCTTTGCAAGCCTGTGGCCTGTAGCCCGCCAGGCTCCTCTGTCCTTGGCATTTTCCAGGTGAGAATACTGGAGCAGATTGCCATTTTCTACTCCAGGATATCTTCCCTACCCAGGATTGAGCCATGACTCCTGCGTCTTCTGCTTGGCAAGCGGATTCTTTACTGCTGTGCCACCTGGAAAGCCTGCTGTGCCACCTGGAAAGCCCATTTAAATTATATCAAATGTTTATCATTTGGACAAATATATAAACACAATCCACCTACTACCTCATGACCCCATTACTTCCAGAGAAGATCTTCATTCAGAACTTGTTAGTTTATTATTATATAATAAATGCTTTTATACTTTAACTATATATTTATGTGTCCATAAACAGTATCTATATTATATTGCATGTTTTAAACTCATATACATGGTGTCACATTATACACATTATTCCTTTTCCACTCTATTTTCTGCTTATTCACTTTCAAATCTTTCTTCGTTCATGATTCTTGTCTGAGAACTTCCTAATTTAACTCATTTACAGAACTGAGATAATTCGTGTTTCCTGAGCTCAGTGAATGATTGATGCCACGCTTCCTGCCTTTACTTGTCTGCTTCTCAAGCTCTCTTAAAACTTGGATTTGTATTTCTCTATTGTCCTGTGTACAACCCAAAGTAACTTTGTAAGTCCTTACTAGTTATAGATTTGCAAGAAACATTCTCATGCATTCTGCTTCTGGACAGAATAGCTGTCTATCAGCAGTAATGGAAAGGTTGTTGGTACTCAGATGCTGTAATGGATTGAGGCATCATTTCTAAATACTTCGTACAAAGGTTTTGACTAACCATTAAAAAAAATGAGATCAGCGTTGTTTCCATAAATAGAATAAGGTTCCGATTTTTTTCAAGATACGGCTGGGAAAAGGCACATTTTTCATTTTCATTATTTTGTTGTATCACAAAGAATAAACATCAGTTTTGTCAGGATGCTTTAATGTGACAGGAATGGCCTAAGTCCTCATTGCTTTTAGTTTTGTGACCTTGGGCAGGTAACTATCTCTCTGGGTCTTCTGTTTTTTTAATCTATAAAAAGAAAAGAGTTGGGCAAGGTGATTGTCAGTGCTTCCTACTCAGAAATTTTGATTTAGTTTCTAAGGAACTGACACATTTAAAAAAACTGGAAGAAGGGAATCATTTATGTCTTTCAGAGGCCAAAAATACTTCCAGATTATAGAACATGCATTATGATAATGAATGGGTAGTTCAGTGAAGATTAATGTCTTTCATTTTCTAATCTTCTCTAGGTAACCAAAACAGGTCAGGCTTATAGACTTCATCCTAGCTTAATGCATCCTCACGTGGCAGGGATGTGTGCGGCCCTAGAAGTCACCTAAGGACTTTGGTCAAGTCTTTTTCTTTATGAGTTTTATTTGTTGGTTTTCAATTGCAGAAGTGGTCTTCCTAGGCCTGTTTCAGGACCCAGCCGAAATTCTCTGCTTCCCTCTTCTCCTGTTAGACTGCCTGGCTGGTGTTTTGCCCAGTGGAACTCTTCTCTTGGCAAGATGCAGGCACAGCAAAGAACAGCTGCCTCCTCTAGAAGGACCAGGTGGGATACAGAGATAGTGTTCCTGTAGAAGCTCTCTCTTCCTTAGACCAGGCTGCCCCTCTTACCTGGGCTCACCACATCCTTGTTTTCTTGCTATCCCATAGAAGGGGGCGTGAAGAAAGGTTTCTGGGCCTTTTTGAGTAGTTTACTTCACTGGCAAAGGGTAGGAAAGGTATAAAGTCCCTGAGGTTGGAGAAGTACTGGATCCAGAGCCCTTATAAACAGGCAGTTTGTCTGCCAGGTAAGCTCTGGAGCTGAAGGCTCAAAGACCAGGACAGGAGGCACCTGTGTTTGCTACATACTGTAAAGAAATGTGGGTTTCTTTTTACTTCCCCACCACAATTTCCAAATTAGAATGATCGTGACTATTAGTAGAAGAAAATAATACTATCTGTATAGTAAAGAAGACTTAAAAGAGTATACCTCTAGAATGCCCTATGTGGTTATCTCTGGGAGGCATGATTATATATCTCTTTAGTTCTTCCCTTTTTACATTGTCCGTGTTTTTAACAATGAAAACATTATTTTTGAAGGAAAAAAAAAAAGCAGTTTTATACCTTTTTAAACTACTACTGTGCTTCAGATGGGAAGTTCAGAACCCTTTACATGGCATTAAAAGGTCCTCCCAATTTGGCCCCATCTCCAGTATCTGCAGCCCTAGTGAATGGTTCTCCCTTCCTGCCACCATCTCCATGTAGCTTCCTCCGTCTGCAGCTCCAGCCACCGCCCTCCTCTCTGCCCTAGCCAGCCTTTGCGAGTCCTCTGGAGAATTCTCTTTGTCCACATGCTCCCAGGCTGGATTCACCTCTCTCGTTTCCTGTAGTACTAGATACAGATGTCTGTTACAGCAGTTGGCAGTTTACATAATAATGATTTGTTAAACACTGGTTCTCTTAAAAGCCCATGAACTTCCTGAGGATAGGGGACTGAGTTTAAATCACCCAGAGATCCCTGCTGCCTTGCACAGTAAAGGGTGTGTGGTAGGCTCATATGAAATTCTTATTGATGGAGCAGCTGTTCCATTGTGACTGTCCATGAGCAGATTGTAATGGCACTGAATTTCATCTGCTAATTTTTAATGGTATTTAATACCTTACATGGATGAGGATCACAAGAAATACAGTTTTCCCACTGTACTCTGTGACTCACCTCTGGATGTTTTCCATGGGCCTGTACACTATATTACCAGCCCAGACGGCTCCGCAGATGCTTGGAAAGTTGACAGTCTTGCTGATTTACCCCAGAGGCTGTGCCTAGTATTTCCTGCCCATCTGCACCGGTACACTTTGTGTGCTGACAACCCTTTCTTCACTAAGGTCTTGTATACCTTCTAAAATGTCTCTGATAACATCTGTCCCCTTAGAGAATCAGATAGGGTTTAAGTATGATTTTCATTGAAGACTTATATCTTTGACAATGCTCTAGCCTACTCAGACTCTTCTCTTAAGAAAAAGATTGAATTTCCTCTTAATTTCTCCTTTAGGCTCTCTAAGAGCTCCTTCTACACTTGAATTTATTCGTTTTTATCATTTCTACTTTAGCTTTGCTGTACTGGATGCTGGCATTTCAACCCATTCCTAAAACTTTAGATAGCCAGGGAAATCTGCTGTTAGAATTCAAATGTGCAGTCTTATTTTATACAAAATATAATGTATTTTATGCAAATTTGAATTGTGTAAAATTGTAGTAAGGTATGCTAAAAGTTCCCTTTTGAATGAATGAAAAGGGAACAAAAAGATGGGCACAATAAATGACAGAAATGGTATGGACATAACAGAAGCAGAAGATGCTGTGAAAAGGTGACAAGAATACACAGAAGAACTGTACAAAGAAGACCTTAATGACCCAGATAACCACGATGGTGTGGTCATTCACCTAGAGCCAGATATCCTGGAGTGAGAAGTCAAGTGGGCCTTAGGAAGCATCACTACAAACAAAGCTAATGGAGGTGATGGAATTCCAGGTGAGCTATTTCAAGTCCTAAAAGATGATACTGTTAAAATGCTGCACTCAATATGCTAGCAAATTTGGAAAGCTCAGCAGTGGCCACAGGACTGGAAAAGGTCAGTTTTCATTCCAAACCCAAAGAAAGGCAATGCCAAAGAATGTTCGGACTACTGCACAATTGCACTCATCTCACACGCGAGTAAAGCTCAAAATTCTCCAAGCCAGGCTTCAACAGTACGTGAACTGTGAACTTCCAGATGTTCAAGCTGGATTTAGAAAAGGCAGAGGAACCAGATATCAAATTGCCAGCATCTGTAGGATCATTGAAAAAGCAAGAGAGTTCCAGAAATACATCTGCTTCTGCTTTATTGACTACACTAAAGCCTTTGACTGTGTGGATCACAACAAACTGGATAATTCTTCAAGAGATGGGAATACTGGACCACCTGACCTGTCTCCTGAGAAATCTGTATGCAGGTCAAGAAGCAACAGTTAGAACCAGACATGGAACAACAGACTGGTTCCAAATTGAGAAAGGAGTACGTCAAGACTGTATATTGTCACCCTGTTTATTTAACTTATGTGCAGAGTACATCATGTGAAATGCTAGGCTGGATGAAGCACAAGCTGGAATCAAAATTGCCGGGAGAAATATCAGTAACCTCAGATATGTGGATGACACCACCCTTATGGCAGAAAGGGAAGACGGACTGAAGGGCCTCTTGATGAAAGTGAAAGAGGAGAGTGAAAAAGCTGGCTTAAAACCCAACATTCAAAAATGAAGATCATGGCATCTGGTCTCATCACTTCATAGCAAATAGATGGGGAACCAGTGGAAATAGTTCAGCTCAGTCTCTCAGTCGTGTCCAACTCTTTTGACTCCATGGACTGCAGCACGCCAGGCCTCCCTGCCCATTACCAACTCCCGGAGTCCAACCAAACTCATGTCCGTTGAGTTGGTGTTGCCATCCTACCATCTCATCCTCTGTCGTCCCCTTTGCCTCCTGCCCTCAATCTTTCCCAGCATCAGGGTCTTTTCAAATGAGTAAGCAGTTTGCATCAGGTGGCCACAGTATTAGAGTTTCAGTTTCAACATCAATCCTTCCAGTGAACACCCAGGACTGATCTCCTTTAGGATGGACTGACTGGATCTCTTTGCAGTCCAAGGGACTCTGAAGAGTCTCCTCAAACACCAAGTTAAAAAGCATCAATTCTTCGGCACTCAGCTTTCTTTGCAGTCCAACTCTCACATCCATACATGACCACTGGAAAAACCATAGCCTTGACTAGATGGACCTCTGTTGGCAAAGTAATGTCTCTGCTTTTTAATATGCTGTCTAAATTGGTCATAACTTTCCTTCCAAGGAGTAAGCGTCTTTTAATTTCATGGCTGCAATCACCATCTGCAGTGATTTTGGAGCCCCAAAACATAAGGTCAGCTACTGTTTCCACTGTTTCCCCATCTGTTTGCCATGAAGTGATGGGGCTGGATGCCTTGATCTTAGTTTTCTGAATGTTAAGCTTTAAGCCAGCCTTTTCACTCTCCTCTTTCACTTTCGTCAAGAGGCTCTTTAGCTCTTCTTCACTTTCTGCCATAAGGATGGTGTCATCTGCATATCTGAGGTTATTTATATTTCTCCCAGCAATCTTGATTCCAGCTTGTGCTTCTTCCAGCCCAGCGTTTCTCATTATGTACTCTGCATATAAGGTAAATAAGCAGGGTGACAATATACAGCCTTGACATACTCCTTTTCCTATTTGGAACCAGTCTGTTGTTCCATGTCCAATTCTAACTATTGCTTCCTGACCTCCATACAAATTTCTAAAGAGACAGGTCAGGTGGTCTGATATGCCCATTTCTTTTAGAATTTTCCACAGTTTATTGTGATCCATACAGTCAAAGGCTTTGGCATAGTCAATAAAGCAGAAATAGATGGAAATAGTTGTAGACTTTATTTTCTTGGGGTCCAAAATCACTGCAGATGGTGACTATAGCCATGAAATTGAAAGACCCTTGCTCCTTGGAATAAAAGCTATGACCAACCTAGACAGCGTAGTGAAAAGCAGAGACATTACTTGGCCAACAAAGGTTCGTCTAGTCAAAGCTATGAGTTTTCCAGTAGTCATGTATGGATGTGAGAGTTGGACTGTAAAGAAAGCTGAGCACTGAAGAATTGATGCTTTTGAACTGTGGTGTTGGAGGAGACTCTTGGGAGTCCCTTGGACTGCAAGGAGATCCAACCAGTCCATCCTGAAGGAAATCAGTCCTGAATATTTGTCGGAAGGACTGATGCTGAAGCTGAAACTCTAATACTTTGGCCACCTGATGTGAAGAACTGACTCATTGGAAAAGACCCTGATGCTGGGAAAGATTGAAGGCAGGAGGAGAAAGGGACAACAGAGAATCAGATGGTTGGATGGCATCACCAGCTCGATGGGCATGAGTTTGAGCAAGCTCCAGGAGTTGGTGATGGACAGGGAAGCCTGGCGTGCTATAGTCCATGGGATTACAAAGAGTCGGACACGACTGAGAGACTGAACTGAACTGATCCTAAAAGTATTAATGAAGCCTCACCCTAATTTTAGCAATAGACATTGACAAGAATTACATCATTTTAAAGCTAGAGGACTCAAATAAATTGTAAACTGTGTTTAAACTTGCAGCCACGCGACCTGGCTGTTGTGCTCAGTAAAAGGCAGATATCTGATGTCCTTCGGCAGTTCTGTGAGCCACACTGTGTTTTGCTGCATAGGAACTTGTGGTTGTAGTTTTGATGTCTAGGGTTTTTTTTGTTGTTGTCATTATTTTTACCTCTGCTCTTGTTACAATTTAAAATGTCTTTGTAACCTATTATAGTGTTACCCAAGCACTGATTAGATGGCAGTGGTGGTTGTACTAGTGCTAAAACTAGCCCATGAAAATAAACAAGTTTGGAATAAAATTTTGATGTGGTAAAACATGATAAAGAAGGTCAAACAACCCCCGTGGTACTCTGTGCTATAATTTAGGAGTGTGAGGACTCTGTAGACCACTAAAGATGATGCTGAAAAAATAAAATGGAGCATTGAAATAAAAATGCACTGTGGTGATATAGAGCTGTGCCTCCTGAGAGAATGTTTATTCCTGTAGAAAAATCAGTTTTCAATTTGGCATTTCAATTCAGCATTCAATTTGGATATTGAATTATTCAAAGCCTTCAGGAACACATCCCTTGCATAAAATGCAGTAATCTTGTTCTTGAGATTATTTTTTGTAATTAAAATTATTATATAGAAGTTTTTAAATCTCCTTCTAAAACTCAGTGGGAAAAAAATAATAGGTTTTTATCTTTAAAGTCTAGAATATGAATTGACTTATTAATAAGCCTCACCAGTTACTTTATATCTAGCTTAATAACATCAAGCTGTTCTTTCCATGATAGTTTTCAGAGTTCTAGCTTTAATACTGTATATCCAGGGTCATGGGACATCTAGGACTAACATTTGACATCCCAGAATAGAATGTTAGAATTGAAGAGAAAATACTTAGAGAAAACTTTACAAAGAGGACAACAGATGGTTAGAGAGGTCGGCTAGGGGACTGGTGCAGGGTCACACAACATTTCAAAGAACTGCATTTTTCTGTTTTTATAGTGTATTTTAAATTATATTCTCCACATGACAATATCCTTTCCTCCCTTTTTACTTCCTTATATGTGTTGAATTTTCCAACCATAATAATAAGCTGCCATTCAGCTATATTGACACAGGGTAAGAGTGGAAATACCAATTTTTCTTTAAAAAAAAAATCTCTGGAGGTTTTGTTTTTCCTACTCAAGGACTTTTGGGGTATGTAATCTTGTAATTAAGCTTTTTTCCTCAGTTTTTAATACCTAAGGAATGTGCTGCTATGTATATTAGAAAGGACATGATGCAAATAACACATCAAATTCTGATGAAATTGTCCCTCATGGAGTATTTCTTCTTTTCAAGATAATGCATATGGTAAAACTTTACGGCAACACCATGGCTGGGTGGTTCGAGGAGTTTTTGCGGTAAGTAAGCCTTCTGCCTCCTAATGTTCTGATGGTCTCAGCAAGGTGTTTTGTTTTGCTTTGTGTGTGTGTGGTATTTCTGTTTTCTTTGTTTTTGAGAATAAGAACAAAACGTTGCTTATTTCATTGAAATCTGTAGGTCTGTTGTGTGGAAATGTTGGCAATAAACAGTAAGAAAAGACTTAGAGTGTGCTTCACCTAGTTCCAGGGACCCTGAGATTTGTCTCAGAAGTGGCTGCCTTTCTGATGAGGTAGTAAAGAGTGTCGGTGTATACTAGAGATAGGCAGGAGGCGGCCAGGTGCTCACCCTCTGAGGGGAAACCGGTGGTGGTTTCAAGCCCATAGCTCCCTCTGCTGCCTGTCAGGGTCAGGCCTGGTAATTCTCAGATTTTAATACATCATTTTTCCTAAACTGAATTGTATCTTTGAATATTAACTGACCTGGGTTGCCAGTGGCCAGAACTGGAAATCTCTTCTTCGCCAATTATTCTCCTTGTGGAAGTGTTTGTATTTGTGTGTGTTGGCTCCTGTTACCTATTATTCCTTCCTTCCTAGCATGACCTGGGAAGAACACACACCTGAGAATCATAGTACTCAGGTGGACAGATCAGGTCATCTGCTTTGTAAAATAGCTGGAGCAGATGGCCCCTTTCTGTCAGCAATAATATTCTGTGATTCTCCCATCGGGCGAGAGGTCAGCCATAGTCAGGTGCAGCCATGAAAAGGCTGAATCTCATGTCATGGTACAATAGGAAATGTCAGATTAAAAATAGCTTGCAGATGAAGTCTTTTTCTAGTTTACCCAAGGTAAGAACTGTTCAGGTCATGATTTCTTAGGAGAAAGGTAAAGAAAGTGGGAGGAATTTATCATGGAAGAAATCAAATTTTAGTGAAAATGAAACATTTTACTGTTCACTGGAATAGGGGCCAGACCAGTTGCAGCTACACACTGCTCACACATCCACCTTCAGTGGATGTTTAATAACGTAATAATAGATTCTGTGTGGCTATTGGACACTTAACATCGTGTATCAGACACTGTGCCAGGTACTTCTGTGTTCATTATCTTTGGGAATCCTTAGTATTAGCTCCTGCTGTTTTACAAGTTCAGAACTGTTCATTTCAGTCCCAGAGTGAGGCAGGGGCAGAGCCCAGGTCTAAACCCAAATCTGTCTCCAAGGCTGATGCTCATCCCACACATCACAGCTCTCCACAGTGAAGATAGAATCATTGAGAAGCTGCTAGTGAGAAATTAGGCAAAAGATGCTGCTCCATTCATCAATCTCCTTGAGTAAATACTGTGATTGCCTGCAGGTGCCTGACACCCAAGTTCCCTTGGTGAGATGAAAAGCAGGGAAACATTGAGTTGCCTCATTTATAAGAAACATAAATGTGGTTTTGTTTTTTTTTTTCAGTAGAGAGGGCAGAGTTTAATCCTGAAATATTGATGATCCAAGAGACATTGCCAATAAGAATGAAGCTATAGCAGAAAATTTATCATGAGCATGTCTTTGAGAGGACATTTTAACTTACAGCATTTTTCTAAGTAATTTAGATTATTTAGTAATTAATTTAGTAATTTAGATTCATTGTAAACATAAAATGTATAGAAAAATAGAAAGGGTAAAACTTAAACTGTCCACAGTCTCACCATTCTATAATAACCATCTTCAACATTTTTGTGTTTTATCTTCTTAGCTCTTATTTTCATATATTTAACATATTCTTTTCAATGTTCTATTTATTGTGTATATTTATATAAATATCTATTAATAGATATTTCTATTTTATGTTTATGTGTATAATTATCTTAATTTTGTATACTTACTCTGTATATGCATATAAATTTTTTGACACTTAGCTGGTTTTGTATTGTTTTTCTCCACTCTTTCAGTTTTTATATTCTCTAGTTGTATTGAGGAATAATTGACATACGTTACTGTATGTTTAAGGCACACAGCAAGATGGTTTGATTTAAATGTATTATAAAATGATTACCACAATAGGTTCCGCTAAATCCATCTTCTCATATAAATACAATAAAAAGAAAAGAAAGGAAAAAGGAAAAATTTTTCTCCTTGTGATGTGAATTCTTAGAATTTACTCTTTTAACACGTTTGCTCTATATCCAACAGCAGTATTAGCTGTAGCCATCCCCACTTATTTTTAGGGATTGCATAATATTTCCCCCAGAATAGAGGTAACGTAATTTATTTGTCCAAACCTTTGTGTTGGAAATTTCAGTTGCTTCTAAGTTTGTTTTTACAGATGAAACGGCATCTGTTTTTATGCATTTTTGACTAAAACAGTTATTTCCTCGAAATAGGTTCCTAGAAATATTCCATAGTATTCCTAGAAGTATTCCTAGAAGATATTCCATAGAATATCTGTGTCTAACGCAAAGAACTAAAACCCCAACTTAGAGCACTTACAGTGCACTGGATGTTGTTTTAAGTGCTTTACTTACATAAAGTTATTAATCTCATAACTCTGAAGTAGGTTCTCCTATTTTCCCTGCTTATAAACGAAACCTGAAACACATGGATGTCAGGTAATAACACCCAAAGTTATAGGAAAAGAGCATCTTGAAGACTCTTGATGCTACTGCCAATAGTTTTTAAATTTTCTGATTTTTAAGAAAATAGATTCTGTTGAGCATTTGGTAACAGCATTATTAATAGAGGAACTTCCTCTCAGTCTGTCTCCTATTATTCTCCAAGTCATCCCTACTTTGGGAAGTTTATTGAGTTTTCTGATGTCCTGATTAAAATCATCAGGGGAAGATCTAACTAATCTTGGTTGCTCAGGGAAATATCTTTTACACTCACGGAATCTGACTGACTTAACAGCCAAATATTGGACGTTCATCTTTGAACAGTTATGGTCTGTAGAACTGACGTCTGGTCTAGGCTCTGTCCCTTTCTGTGGCTCTCTTTTTTGGCTTCCTCTTCAGCTGAGTTCTGTCATTGTTTCCCAAATAACCTCAGCTGCATCATTGTTCCCTAGGAGCCTTTGAGAAATGCATTGTTGTGGACTCCACTCTGCTCTGGCGAAACTTTAAACATTTTTTATTTTATGTAAATACACGAATGTAGTTTTATTTTGCTTTTTATTACAGAGTCCAAAAAGGTTATAACAAAAAACGACAGTTTGTTCCATACTTCCCAGACTCACTAAAAGAGGCTGCAACTTTCAAATGCTTTGGCTATTTCTTCCAATACCTCTGTGATTCTAAAACTATTTACTCTTCTTTGTGGCCCTATCAATTTTAATTAATGTTGATTTCTGTTATGGATTAGAGTTTAGCTATCTCAGACCTTACTGTCACTACCTCCCCTTTCCCTGTATAATTAATTATATCACAAGTCAACATGATGGTGATGAGCCAGAATTCTATGACTTTTTTTGTTCTTTCTTAAATGAGTTTTATGTTTTTCCCTGTACCATGAACTCTCTCATATCACCATCATTTTGAACTCACAAAATGATTGATTATTATTGGATTATTATGGATTATTATTGGATTATCTATATTTTTTCCAGAACTTTCTAAACTCTTATTCCAGTCTGATTTGTTGTACTGCTGTTGTCCTAGAACTTTTGTTCTCAAATCTCCCTATACTGAGTCCCCACCTCACCTTAATTTTATTTCCCAAATCCTGTGACTTCCTATTTATTGGTCTAATCCCCCCTTTTTTTTTATGATATCCAAACTCTATTAGCTTCCTAAAAAAAAGAGTGCAAGGGAACTAAATTTTTGAGTTCTTACATGCCTGAAATTGTCTTTATTCTGCCCCCATTTCCTAGAGTGTTGCTTTGGCTGGTGTAGAATTCTGAAGTGAAAGTTGCTCAGTCGTGTCCAACTCTTTGCGACCTCATGGACTGTAGCCCACCAGGCTCCTCTGTCCATGGGATTCTCCAGGCAGGAATACTGGAGTGGGTAGCCATTCCCTTCTCCAGGGGATCTTCCCAACCCAGGGATTGAACCCGTGTCTCCCGCATTGCAGGCAGATTCTTTACCATGAACCACCAGAATTCTAGGTTAATAGTGATTTTCTCTCAGAACTTTGAAGGCAGTCCTCTGATGTTCTCCAGCTTCCAGTGTTACTACTCTAAAACCTGTAAAATCTAATGTATATAAACCGCTCCTCACCTCCTCCTAGATGCTTTTAGGATCTATTCTTTATCCCCACATTCTAAAATTCCACCATGTTTGCCTTTTGGTCTTTATCATTCATTTTGCTAAGCATTTGACTAGGTCTTTAAATCTGGAGACTCATATCCTTCTGTTCTGGGCGATTTTCTCTCATGATATTTTTGGACAGTTGCTTTTCCTCCGTCCTCTGCTCTCCCGTATACCCCTACCATTATTTGAGTGTTTATGATGTGCGAGGTAGTGGAGTAAACACATCCTGCATGTCCCATTAATCCCTCAAATAAGGAAAGTGCTACCAGTCATCTTCTGCAGACGAGGAGACTGAGGTTCTAATTTAGTCCCCTTGCTTAAATTCCTCAAGCTAACCTGTAAAAGATTTGGGATTCAAGTCCAGGTCTCCTCACCTAGTGGCTGTGCTGTAACCACTGCATAATGCCAGTCACTCTCCAGTTGCAGAAAGGAAGAGGGTTGATTCTCAAAGGCTTTCAATATAAGGAAGCTCAAGAAAGCAACTGCAAGATTTTTTACAATCTATTGAAGATTTAAAAAGCCTCCGGAGTAGAGCCAAACCGGTAGATGCCAGAGAACAGATTTCAGTACGCTTAGGGAACAGTTGGCCTGTGGAGGGAGGGGAGCTGTAAGGAGCTTAGGAAATCTTTCCTCAGGGAAGCAGTGTGGTTGGTGGTGTGGTTGAAAAAGCAGAGAGATGATCTTAAGTTCAGATCCTGGCCCTGGCACTTATTAGCTGTGTGATTTCCATATGTAAAATAGGGATATAGATTGTACAGGGTTCTTACAAAGATTAGCTGGGATAAAATACGTTAAAGCACCAGCATGCAAGCAAACCATAAATGTTAGCCCCCTTCATTTTTAGAAAATATTCATGAATACAAAGGAAATCTCTACATAAGGGTGAATGGGACATAGGTAAAGAAAGTATGTGGAGATGAGATATAAATAGGATGGTGAGCTGCCGCCAGGCTGGCCATGTGCCAACAGAGACTCTGCAAGCAGCATGCGTGCAAGTCATCCTGAGCACTCCACGGGAAGAGTCTGGATCACTGTGAATGAGAAAGTTTGAGCTTTTCTCAAACTGTTCTCCTCTCACCATTCCCTGACTCGATGGGATCATTCATCCTCAGGATAGCCCAAGACTTGATGGGATCATTCATCCTCAGGATAGCCCAAGCCCACGTGCTTCTTCAAGCATTAAAGTGATTTGGTTCTTAAAACATATTGAAGAGTCCATGAGCTGAAGGAATGTGTGCCTGTTTTTTCACTCTTGCTCGCCTTAGCTCTGTGTCTCTGTGTGACTGTGTGTGCACGCGTATGCTTGTGCATGAGTATAATGCGCAAGAGAGCATGTCATGGTGCAACTTTTCACGAACAATTCTTTTGCAGTTAGCTCTGAGGGCAGCTCCATCCTATGAAGATTTTGTGGCTGCATTAACCATTAAGGAAGGCGACCACCAGAAGGCAGCTTTCAGTGTTGGGATGCAGAGGGACCTCAGCCTTTACCTCCCTGCCATGGAGAAGCAGCTGGCGATACTGGACACTTTATATGAGGTCCACGGACTGGAGTCTGATGAGGTGGTATGACATCTGCAGGCTAGCGCTGCCTCCTCACTTCAGGGAATAAAGTTTGCTAAAGTGTTTTGTTGCCCGACTTAAATTTCCAGCAGCAGCTCCAACTCTCTCCAATCTCTTACTTGGGGAATGGAGAGGGGAAGGCAAAGCCTAGTGCTTTTATATATAATTTTTTTCAATGCTGTATGTTTCATGTGTTTAAAAATCAAGGTGCTATATATTTAGTTCAAAAGGCCTCATGGAAAACCAAATCGTAGCTGTTATGTAGATGTGAACAGCAAGTTATAAGAGCAAATTTGACAAATGAATTTGTTAGTATTATGTTTTGTTTTTAGCTTTTAGTTTTAATGGGTCACCCAAACCCAAGCTGAAAATGAGCAATTTTCTGTATAGTCCTCTGTATGAGGACTATAACTCATAGCCAGTATTTCAGTCAACTTAGATTAGTCTAAAATTTTCAAGGGAGTTAGGCCCCTCTGTTGAAGCTATTGAAAATGTAGAGTTTGCTATTCCTAGATGTTCTGCAGAGAATTCTCTTCTCTGTGGCTCTGTGGGCCAGAAGAACCTGTGTATACAACACATCCGGTACACTGGTTGTAACCAAGCAGTACCATCCCATTTACAGGTGGGGAGACTGGCCCTGAAGAGACGAGTGGTGTGTCCTTGCCCCGAGCCGGGGGATAGTACGGGAGAGGTGGGTGGGTCATCTGAGGTGACCCCTGTGCAGTACACACCCTTTGCCACCTGCTTTCCCCTGCATCGTCTCAGTTGGACATCACAGCAAAACCATGGTATTCAGGGATTATTATTAAACTTCATAAGTAAGGTTTAGAGGTCAAGGGATAGGCTCAGTCACATAGCCGCTAAATAGAGGAACCACATGATTTCCATGTGTGACCTGGACCACCTCTGCATCAAAATCACATGGAGAGCTTGTTTGAAAATTAAATTCCCAGGCCTTACCTTGACCTGAAGATTCATAATTGTGGGAGTAGGACTCAGGATAATAAACCTTGAATTTGAATAAATTTTACAAGGTATTCTTGTGCAACAGGGTTGAAGAACTATGAGATTAAATTCTAGTTTATGGAATTCCCAGTCTTCTGCATGAACTAAATGTATCCTTTCTTGCAAAGAGGAGGAGGCCATCATTGAAGTGAAGTAGTTAAAAGGAGAGTGAGAAGTGGAGCGAGTTTACTCAGCAGCTTTCTTAACTGAACCAGCAGGCCTTGGTGTTGTCCCCAGGGGCCACAGTTCCGAATGTGCTCTCTGACCAGTCTTGGCTTAATCGCTAATACTGCAGAGTGGGCTAAATGCAGCTGCTTATCTGTCTCAAGAGCTTTGGGACCATGTCACAGTTTAAAAGTGGGATTTTTAAGTCTTTCATGAAACAACCCAAAGAGTGTGACGTGATGCCAGGACTGTGGCCTCAGTCCTGCAGTAAGCCAGGCTGCCAGGAGTGGGCGTGGGGGAGAGGCCACGGGTACCTTCTGTGCCAGAGACCACTAGCTTAAAGTCGCTGGAAGGAAAGGTCCAGCACGAGGTGGCTCCCCAGCTGGAAGTGGTGTTCCTTTGAGGGGTCCAGGGGATGCTGCCCTGAGAGCAAAGAGAACCCTCTCCTTGGGTGGGAGGTTGCTATGGGGAAGGGTACTGATTTGGTCTTTTTGTCTGTCTTTAAACAGATGAGTGGGCAGCTAACGTAGCTCAAATTACTGAATTGGGTACTCTGTACAATAAGGACTTGTGTAAAATGCTTAAACTTTAGAAAAACAGTATCGGCTATTTTAAAGCTGGAGAGACAAAAAGTGCTGAAGTGACATTGATTCTTTCATATTTTAGCACTTGCTGTTGGCAGCTGCCAAGGTGTGTGTGTTGTCTCCTCCACTCCCACAAGTAATTAGTGCGCATCTCCTTCTCTGGCTAATGTGGGCATGATGGCAGGACTCGGGGATAATTTAGACTTCCTGCCCTTCAGAGAGCCTCCTAAAGGGAAGAAAAAAGCCACCAGCCTTTGCTTTACGTTGAGTGAATGTGCACATTAGCCCTTGTGCCATCAGGTGGGGAGGCTACCTGGAGATCGTAAGTGTTGTGAAGCATGACCATTTTGAGCAAATGCTGGTGCTTCCTGTCACATCAGGTGAACTGCTGTGGTCCCTGGCAGAGGTGGGCTCACGGAAAATACCTCAGATTTTCCACCGAGGCTCTGAATACACACAAAAAGAAAGCTGCTCAACATAACCATTTCACATTATATAGGTACTGCCTTGGCATATATGACCCAGTTTTCTGGAGAAGATTTCATATTATCTGGGATCTTTGGTCAGAGAAGCTTGAGTAACTTGAATAAGTCACATTATCTACTCAACACTTTTCCAGCCCTACAGAAAGGGGGTAATGTTTTTTAATAAATATTTTCCTTACTGGAGCATGTTAAGTTTACCTGAGATGCATAAAGCTCTAGAAATTGAATTATCATCATACTAGATGATAAATTCAATTTGACCTGAAGCTTGACACAGTCAGAGCTTTATCCTGGACCTTTACTATTTGCTTCTCCATTTTACTTAAAGTCACAATTTGTGCTAATTTGCATTTACTATCTAAGAAGAGGACAAAGAGAAAAGAGAGTTAAGGCTTTCTCTCCAGAATCCTCCCAAGATTCCTGGGGCTTCCAAGCTTGCTTTCATTCTGACAGTAAGAGGAGATGGGAAAATGGTATTATGTTTGTTGGTGGAGTAATCACCTTGCTCAATCATTTTTAGGATTCCCTTTCTAGATTAACCTTTAGAGAGATCTTGAAGGAAAATAGAAGGTAATGTGTCTTCTAGGTGTCATTAGAAGCTAATAAGTAGCATTTGAACAATCTCTCACAAGGTACTTTCATACCTTTCATACTTTCGTACTTTCATAATTTCATTCATGTCTATACTTCTTCCCACAGCAGAAGCCAGGCCTTACACTTAGGAGGGATTAACGTGTGTTTGTCTAACTGAACAAAACAAAATCCTGTTAATGATGGCAATTTTTTGTCCTTTGAAAGCAAATTTGATTCCTTGTATCTAATCTTGACAAAAATGCTAAGTTAGAAGGGGGTACCTTTTGGGGAAGAAACCAACTTGTGTCTTTGAAGAGGAGATGATTTTCTCATCACCTCCTGATCCAGCTCTACAGGAAGTGTAGAAGTGGGGCTCTTGGAATGTTGAGCACATCTATCCCCAGGAAATTGACTTTGAAAGGCAGCATTTGTTAGGATGTCTAAGTATTGACTTCAGGGGCCTTGTCATCATTATTTGTGTCATTCTGAATATAAATCCTCCCCAAATGTCATATTCCATGATGAGGGATATCTGAACTCCATAGTTCAGTCCTACTGCCTCTCTCTCCTCTTCTGTTACTAATGGTTGTGAATAGTACCCTCATCAGAGTACCAAACCCATCCCCTTTTTTAACTGTTTTGCTCTATTCCTCAGCAGCAGCTTTCTGGCACATAGGTGGAGCATCTGGCACCAGCCTAGCCAGGGTCAGGTGCCCAGCCAATGAGGATTCTCTCTCAGTCTGCGAGCGCTTCTTAAAGAACCCCTGTCCCAAGGTATAGCTGTGAAGCAGGTGACCACATGGTATGTACTGTCTAGGAAAAGTGATATGTTATTAGATAAATGCTGCTGGAAAGATTTGCAGCCTTCTCTTTTTGATTATTAATTACACACACGCACATATATCCATCCCTAAAGTTAATGTTTTCAGTTTCCTATTTTTGGAAAAGTGTTTTTAATTAGGAAAAGCTTGTGGTAGGGACCAAGAAATAAATTACACTTTTCTTTATTAAATTTGAAGTAAACTAAAAGAGCTGAAGCAAGAGGTATCTTATTAAAGAAACCAAATCTAATGGTGAAAAATCAGAAGAAATATTTAAGTCAGTAAGGAAAGTCAGAGGGTTATGAGCAATACAAGATGTGATTTTGGGAGCTTTCTGGAAGAAAACTGTTCTTGTGTTTTTTTCCTACTAAATGACCATGTACTATAAGAAGCTGGTTACATGATGGTGCATTTCTGAATCACTTGCTTCTGATTTTAGGTTTTTTTTTTTAATAATTCTTCAGCTTTCCTGCCCTCATGTTTGATTTCTTTTTCAAGTGAAGTGTCAGCCTTTAAAATTTTTTTTCAATTTAGAATTTATGAGTACAGTACATCCTAAGCCATTGTTCTGTTAGCTGAGCTAATGTGTTTTGTCTTGGAATGCCTGACTTCCATGCTGTTTGTGATCTGGTGGAATCTGTACATGAGCTTCAGTGTCAACAGCAACCCATGTCCCAATGACATGCATGTAGAGTGCTTTACTTGGAAACACACTCTGCTTCCAGGCGGCCCTTCATTGTCTGCAGTTGCTTACTCAGGGGTTCATAATAATGTCATAAAAATCCCCACTAGCTGTCTAATAGTATTGTAAGACTGCTTATCTATTAACAGGGTGTAGTGGTCCTTTCAGCAATTCCATGAGCGTACTGTTCACTTGACCTCCTCTGGAAATGCCCCCCTCTACGGCCATACCACCCTGAACGCGCCCGATCACGTCTGGAAATGCCCCCAGACCAGTCCTGGCACAGGCAGTAGCCTGTGTGCAGAGGCCGTCTGCACGATTTCTCACCGCACTGCTGCCTCAGGGCACTTGGAAGTGCCCCTCAGCAGTACAGTTGACGCAGGCGTTGATCTTTCTTCTGCACCATTTCTGTATAACCTTTCATTTCAAAAGGAGAAAACATAGCACTCCTGCGGAACACAAGTGTTCCAAATTCTTTGGTTACCCTTTTTAATCACCTCTCTTTCAGAGTGAACACATGTTCTCAGCTACACTATGTGAGAACACAGGCAAGAGACCTTGCTTGTTCTAAGCACTGGGCTTTCTATTTTATGTATTTTAAAGTCTGATCAGTATTTCCTCCCAGACTTTGTAAACAGAAACCACTCTGGGATGCTTGGTACCCCTAGCAAAGCTGATCTCATCCACAGATTCCCACATATCTGTGTCTATTTATAGGTGTATTATGGAGTCAGTTGTGACGAGAAGGGTGATCTGGAAGTAATTCTGTTGCTTCCCAGAAGGCTAATGAGCCAGTCTCGTGGCATGTTTGATGTGTGAGTCCCCGGTGTCATGACAATTTCCCTAGAATGTCAGTAAGCAGCCCAACTACCTCATGTGAAATTGGCTGTGGACAATCTGTGTCAGATGAGACATGTGTTAAGGTTGATTTAATCTGGTTAATAGATTGGACAACATAATGTCTCTGTAAAGAAGAAACACATTAGACCAGATGCCAAAGGCTACTATGTACATAGATTTCCTTGGATTGCTTTTTAAAGTCAGTGTTTAATTCTGCCCCCAGTATTTTCATCTCAGTTGGTTGTGATTTCATAGATCCATGCACTTTGAATATCTGTCACATGCAGTCCTATGTTACCTGTTCTTGTCCTTCAGCATTTTGAATGAGCATCATAATGACGGTGGAAAGCAAGTGTCCAGTGGTTTGTTGATTCCTTAATTTTAATGGACATTTACTTAGATATAATGTGTTGGAGCCTTTAAGGATCAACTGGATAAATGAGAATTTCATGTTTAGGTTTCATGTTAAACTTTGTCCAAGTTCATACTCTGTATTTTGTGGGGAGGGGGAACAAGGGAGGGATTTACTTTTTTTGCAAAAGTATTTGAAAACATTTGTCAGATTTTATATTCATTAGTTATAATAAACTTATTTTTCAAGTATTTTATCAAGTGCTTCTCTGGAAGATTTTTGTGTGGGGTTTTGTTTAATGAATGTACCAGTAATAAGATTCATTTACTGGAACACATCCTACTTGCTGGGCATCCCAGGCTCTTTACAGATATTAATACACTTAATCCTCCTAATCAGCCTTTAGGGCCAGTACTGTTATTAGCCTCAAGTTACAGATGAGAAAACTGAGGCACAGACTGGGGAAGCCCCTGGTCTTAGATCCCTCAGCTGATGAGTAGAGCCAGGCTACACACTCAGGCAGCCTAGCTCCAAAATCTTTATAACAAACTACATAGACCTAAACAAAAAATAATTTTGAAGCATCAAATGGCCACTACAGTGGCACTGCCCAGGGTATTCTAAGCAGACTAGAAAGACCAGCTGCTGTCACAGGTGGCCGTGTTCTTCGGCCTGGTTTAATTCTGTTTTCAGAGAAACCACAAATGCAGAACAAAGAGATGAATTTGCTATGCAAAATGTTTGAGTTGCTGTTTGATTAATAAGTTTACATTCAAAGCAGATACTTCTTTTTGTCTAAATCAGTTGGTGCTAAGGTAGGGTTGAACTTGTCAGGTTTCCACTCTCATAAACTTGTTGGTGGATGTTAGGATGCCTGCAGATAGATAGGTACGTGTGGCTGGCATTAGAGTGCAACCCTGTCCACACCACCTCCTCAGGGAAGCTTCCCGCCTGTGCCCACTTGAGGCTTCCTCTCCAGCCACCTCTTTACATGACCTGGGCTGCTTAGAATTGGGACAGGGAGGTTTGAAGGCAGAGAGAGAAACTGGTGAAGTGTGGTAGTGTTAGAGCAAAAGCGTCCTGTGGAGTCTGAGCTGGGGTGGCCGTATTGGGTCACGTGGAAGAGAAAGGAGAAGAGAAAGCCAGTGGGGAAGGAACAGATGATGCAGGCACACTAGAAGCAGGGACAAGGAATTAGGTAGTCGCCAGGCACCAGCAAAACTTTCTTGAAGGCCAGCTTTCCCTTTCTCACTTCTAGCTCCCTCCCCTTGAGAACTGTGTGGCTTTACAGTAAGACCCCAGCCCTTTTGCTTACACTGCTTTTAGCAGGTGTATCTAAAAGCACATGTGTGTCTTTGTTCCACACTGAATATGGGCAAATCCACAAAAACCCAAGTAACATACATTGAAGAACCACCACCACTATCATTATTTTCACTGTGTAAAATGGAAATGCCCATCCAGACCTGAACTCAGTTTATGTGGGTTCTGCTTATTCCAAGTTATGTGCATTTCCCCTACAAAACTCCAGGAGACTTTTTGTAATAGCTTTGTTCTTATCATAAGCATCAGTTCTGCTAGAGATGGTAGTATAACCAGGTGACCACCTCCTGCCTTCTCTCATACCTGCTGGGAGTAGAATGCTCAGAGAGAGTGAAGAATCAACTGCTGACCCTCAGCTCCACCCTGGGGTACTTGGAAACCATGAAAACACAAGCTTCCTGGAGACTGAACCAAGGTGGGTTCAAGAGACCATGTTTGTATATCTGTCCTGATTTCTAGCAGGCAGGGGAGTAAAGCTGCCTTGTGCTAATTTTAGGAACCAGCTGAGGAAAAGCAACAGCTGCTGCTTCCTATTCTTCCAGAACCTGCGAATATAGGTATGTTTTCTACCTGTTTTATTACCTTCTGCAGGAACGTGAATATACTTGCAAGATCTATGCTTAGTGGCTGCGATGGGGAAACTCAAAGAGCAAGAAGGAAGGGAGCCATCCTACAGTTAATATTTTTATTCTCACATTCTCATGGGTAGCTTAGAGATGTCCAAGACCCTTTTTATGAGCATACGTACACATGCGTCTGTATGCATTCACACAGACACATCTTTTTTTTTTTTTTCTTTTTTTTTTTTTTTATTTTTTTTTTTTTCCAGTGGGTTTGTCATACATTGATATGAATCAGCCATGGATTTACTTGTATTCCCAATCCCGATCCCCCCTCCCACCTCCCTCTCCACCCGATTCCTCTGGGTCTTCCCAGTGCACCAGGCCCGAGCACTTGTCTCATGCATCCCACCTGGGCTGGTGATCTGTTTCACCATAGATAGTATACATGCCGTTCTTTTGAAATATCCCACCCTCACCTTCTCCCACAGAGTTCAAAAGTCTGTTCTGTATTTCTGTGTCTCTTTTTCTGTTTTGCATATAGGGTTATCGTTATCACCTTTCTAAATTCCATATATATGTGTTAGTATACTGTATTTGTCTTTATCTTTCTGGCTTACTTCACTCTGTATAATGGGCTCCAGTTTCATCCATCTCATTAGAACTGATTCAAATGAATTCTTTTTAATGGCTGAGTAATATTCCATTGTGTATATGTACCACAGTTTCCTTATCCATTCGTCTGCTGATGGGCATCTAGGTTGCTTCCATGTCCTGGCTATTATAAACAGTGCTGCGATGAACATTGGGGTGCACGTGTCTCTTTCAGATCTGGTTTCCTCAGTGTGTATGCCCAGGAAGTGGGATTGCTGGGTCATATGGCAGTTCTATTTCCAGTTTTTTAAGAAATCTCCACACTGTTCTCCATAGTGGCTGTACTAGTTTGCATTCCCACCAACAGTGTAAGAGGGTTCCCTTTTCTCCACACCCTCTCCAGCATTTATTGCTTGTAGACTTTTGGATAGCAGCCATCCTGACTGGCGTGTAATGGTACCTCATTGTGGTTTTGATTTGCATTTCTCTAATAATGAGTGATGTTGAGCATCTTTTCATGTGTTTGTTAGCCATCTGTATGTCTTCTTTGGAGAAATGTCTGTTTAGTTCCTTGGCCCATTTTTTGATTGGGTCATTTATTTTTCTGGAATTGAGCTGCAGGAGTTGCTTGTATATTTTTGAGATTAATCCTTTGTCTGTTTCTTCATTTGCTATTATTTTCTCCCAATCTGAGGGCTGTCTTTTCACCTTACTTATAGTTTCCTTTGTAGTGCAAAAGCTTTTAAGTTTCATTAGGTCCCATTTGTTTAGTTTTGCTTTTATTTCCAATATTCTGGGAGGTGGGTCATAGAGGATCTTGCTGTGATTTATGTCGGAGAGTGTTTTGCCTATGTTCTCCTCTAGGAGTTTTATAGTTTCTGGTCTTACATTTAGATCTTTAATCCATTTTGAGTTTATTTTTGTGTATGGTGTTAGAAAGTGTTCTAGTTTCATTCTTTTACAAGTGGTTGACCAGTTTTCCCAGCACCACTTGTTAAAGAGGTTGTCTTTTTTCCATTGTATATCCTTGCCTCCTTTGTCAAAGATAAGGTGTCCATAGGTTCGTGGATTTATCTCTGGGCTTTCTATTCTGTTCCATTGATCTATATTTCTGTCTTTGTGCCAGTACCATACTGTCTTGATGACTGTGGCTTTGTAGTAGAGTCCTGAAGTCAGGCAGGTTGATTCCTCCAGTTTCCATTCTCTTTCTCAAGATTACTTTGCTATTCGAGGTTTTTTGTATTCCATACAAATTTGTGAAATCTTTGGTCTAGTTCTCTGTGAAAAATACCGTTGGTAGGCTTGATAGGGATGCATTGAATCTATAGACTGCTTTGGGTAGAATAGCCATTTTGACAATATTGATTTTTCCAATCCATGAACACGGTATGTTTCTCCATCTGTTTGTGTCCTCTTTGATTTCTTTCATCAGTGTTTTATAGTTTTCTATGTATAGGTCTTTTTTTTCTTTAGGTAGATATATACTACCAGCAGCTCTATGCC